>NC_086311.1:226894-441315 GCF_963924245.1 Chroicocephalus ridibundus | reverse complement strand
GATGGGACAGGAGGGACCCAGGTGTCCGGGGGGGGGGGGGGGGATGGGACAGGAGGGACCCAGGTGTCCGGGGGGGGGACACACGGACACACGGGGGGGGGGACAGGAGGGAGCCAGGTCTCCCGGGGGGGGGGGGGGGACAGTCATCCGGGGCTCACCAGTGCCCGGCGGCTCCGGGTGACTCTCGGCCATCGGTGGCACCTTGCGGGGACGGACACACGACTCCCAGTTAAGTCCCAGTAACCCCACCCGCGGCCCCAGTAACTCCCAGTAGCTCCCTAGCCCCAGTTCCAGTACCTCCCAGTAACCCCCACAGAAGGCCTGCTCCCCCCCACACGGTCCCAGTAAAGCTCCCACCCCCAGTAACTCCCAGTAGCTCCCGGTACTCCCCTATCCCCAGTACCTCCCAGTAACCCCCAGTGAGGGTCTACTCTCCCTTACACCCAACCCAGTAACTGTAACTGCCCCCTCATGTTCCCAGGGACTCCCAGTTCTGCAACACACTCCCAGTGGCTCCCAGTATCTCCCCGTTCTCCCCCTTGAAGGTCTCAGGGGCTCCCAGTGACTCCCAGTAATCATCCCTTCATATTCCCAGTGACTCCCAGTGGCTCCCCGTTGCCCCCCTCAAGGTCCCAGGGGCTCCCAGTACTCCCAGTATCTCCCCATTCTCCCCCTGAAGGTCTCAGGGGCTCCCAGTAACTCCAGTAACCAACCCGTCATACTCCCAGTGACTCCCAATTCCCCCCACATGCTCCCAGTGACTCCCAGTGGCTCCCCATTGCCCCCCTCAAGGTCCCAGGGGGTCCCAGTACTCCCAGTATCTCCCCATTCTCCCCCTGAAGGTCTCAGGGGCTCCCAGTAACTCCAGTAAGCAACCCCTCATACTCCAGTGACTCCCAATTCCCCCCACGTGCTCCCAGTGACTCCCAGTGGCTCCCCATTGCCCCCCCTCAAGGTCCCAAGGGGGTCCCAGTACTCCAGTATCTCCCCATTCTCCCCTGAAGGTCTCAGGGCTCCCAGTAACTCCCAGTAACCAACCCCTCACATTCCCAGTGACTCCCAATTCCCCCACGTGCTCCCAGTGGCTCCCCGTTGCCCCCTCAAGGTCCCAGGGGGTCCCAGTACTCCCAGTATCTCCCCATTCTCCCCCTGAAGGCCTCAGGGGCTCCCAGTAACTCCCAGTAATCGTCCCTTCATATTCCCAGTGACTCCCAGTGGCTCCCCGTTGCCCCCCTCAAGGTCCCAGGGGGTCCCAGTACTCCCAGTATCTCCCATTCTCCCCTGAAGGTCTCAGGGGCTCCCAGTAACTCCCAGTAACCAACCCCTCATACTCCCAGTGACTCCCAATTCCCCCCACGTGCTCCCAGTGACTCCCAGTGGCTCCCGTTGCCCCCTCAAGGTCCCAGGGGGTCCCAGTACTCCCAGTATCTCCCCATTCTCCCCCTGAAGGTCTCAGGGGCTCCCAGTAACTCCCAGTAACCAACCCCTCACATTCCCAGTGACTCCCAATTCCCCCCACATGCTCCCAGTGACTCCCAGTGGCTCCCATTGCCCCCCTCAAGGTCCAGGGGGTCCCAGTACCCCCAATAATGCCCAGTAACCCCCTCCTCATATTCCCAGTCATTCCCTGTGCACTCCAACACGGTCCCAGTAACTTCCAGGAGCCCCCAGTGGCTCCTCCCCCTCACCATCCCAGTACCCCCAGTAGACTCCCAGTTTCCCCCCCCGACACACCCAGTGGCTCCCAGTATCTCCCCCTCAAGGTCCCAGTAACTCCCAGTGTCCCCAGTAACCACCCGCTCATACTCCCAGCGACTCCCAGTTCCCCCCCCACCTGTTCCCAGTACCTCCTAGTGGCTCCCCATTGCCCCCCTCAAGATCCCAGGGGCTCCCAGTACCCCCAGTGGCTCCCAGTAACCAGCCCCTCGTACTCCAGTGACTCCCAGTTCGCCCCATACGTTCCCAGTGGGTCCCAGTATATCCCAGCTGTCCCCCCTCTCCCCAATTCCAGGGGCTCCCAGCAATTGCCAGCTCCTCCCCCCGTCCCAGGCCCTTCCCAGGCCCTTCCCAGTACCTCCCAGTACACCCAGTACCCCCCGTCCCCCCTCACGACCGCGCGGGGCACGCCGGGAACGCGCCGCCGCCGCTCTTCCCGCTCCGCTCGGCGCAGCCAATCAGCGCGCGGGGCCGAGCGAAGAGCCCGCCCCCCTCCCCCCCGGCCGCCGAAAAGCGGTAGCCAATGAGAGGCGGTAACACGAAAGTCCCGCCTCCCCGTTGCCCAATGGGAGGCCGCGCCTGGGCGCGGAGACGCTGCGGAGAGCGCGGCGGCTCGTCCCGCCCCCCCGCGGGGGCTCCGCCAATCAGAGCGCGAGGGACGGGGCCTGGGGTAGAGCTGGGGGCTGGGGGGGGTAAGTTTGAGCCCTGAGGGGTAAATCAGGGTCCTGGGGGTGTAAATCAGGGCCCTGGAGGAGTAAATGAGGGTCCTGGGGGTGCAAATCAGGGGCTGAGGGGGTAAATCAGGGCCCTGGAGGAGTAAATGAGGGTGCTAGAGGTGTAAATCGGGGTCTGAGGGGGTAAATCAGGGCCCTGGAGGAGTAAATCTGATCCGTGGAGGTGTAAATCGGGGTCCGAGGGGGTAAATCAGGGCCCTGGAGGTGTAAATGAGGGTGCTAGGGGTGTAAATCGGGGCCTGAGGGGGTAAATCAGGGCCCTGGAGGAGTAAATGAGGGTGCCAGAGGTGTAAATCGGGGCCTGAGGGGTAAATCAGGGCCCTGGAGGTGTAAATGAGGGTGCTAGAGGTGTAAATTGGGGCCTGAGGGGGTAAATCAGGGCCCGGGGAGGTGTAAATGAGGGTGCTAGGGGTGTAAATCGGGGACTGAGGGGGTAAATCAGGGCCCGAGGGGGTAAATCAGGGCCCGGGGAGGTGTAAATGAGGGTGCTAGAGGTGTAAATCGGGGCCTGAGGGGGTAAATCAGGGCCCGGGGAGGTGTAAATGAGGGTGCTAGAGGTGTAAATCGGGGGCTGAGGGGGTAAATCAGGGCCCTGGAGGAGTAAATCTGATCCGTGGTGGTGTAAATCAGGGTCCGAGGGGGTAAATCAGGGCCCGGGGAGGTGTAAGTGAGGGTGCTAGAGGTGTAAATCGGGGCCTGAAGGGGTAAATCAGGGCCCTGGAGGTGTAAATGAGGGTGCTAGGGGGGTAAATCAGGGCCCTGGAGGTGTAAATGAGGGTGCTAGAGGTGTAAATCGGGGCCTGAGGGGGTAAATCAGGGCCCTGGAGGAGTAAATCTGATCCGTGGTGGTGTAAATCAGGGTCTGAGGGGGTAAATCAGGGCCCGGGGAGGTGTAAGTGAGGGTGCTAGAGGTGTAAATCGGGGCCTGAAGGGGTAAATCAGGGCCCTGGAGGTGTAAATGAGGGTGCTAGGGGGGTAAATCAGGGCCCTGGAGGTGTAAATGAGGGTGCTAGGGGTGTAAATTGGGGCCTGAAGGGGTAAATCAGGGCCCTGGAGGAGTAAATCTGATCCGTGGTGGTGTAAATCAGGGTCCGAGGGGGTAAATCAGGGCTCTGGAGGTGTAAATGAGGGTGCTAGAGGTGTAAATTGGGGTCCGAGGGGGTAAATCAGGGCCCGGGGAGGTGTAAATGAGGGTGCTAGGGGTGTAAATCGGGGTCTGAGGGGGTAAATCAGGGCCCTGGAGGTGTAAATGAGGGTGCTAGAGGTGTAAATCGGGGTCCGAGGGGGTAAATCAGGGCCCGGGGAGTTGTAAATGAGGGTGCTAGGGGTGTAAATCGGGGTCTGAGGGGGTAAATCAGGGCCCTGGAGGTGTAAGTGAGGGTGCTAGAGGTGTAAATCGGGGCCTGAGGGGATAAATCAGGGCCCTGGAGGAGTAAATCTGATCCGTGGAGGTGTAAATCTTGGTCCGAGGGGGTAAATCAGGGCCCTGGAGGTGTAAATGAGGGTGCTAGGGGTGTAAATCGGGGCCTGAGGGGGTAAACCAGGGCCCCGGGGGGTAAATCTGAGCCTGGAGGTGGCAAATATGAGCCCCGAGGGGGTAAATCCGGGGCCTTGGGGTGCAAAAGAGGGCCCCGGCGGTGTAAACGCGGTCCCTGAGGGTGTAAATCAGGGCCCTGGGGGTAAAGCGGGGGTCGGAGGGGCGGCGGGACCGTGGCCGCCCGGGTCCCTCCCGTCTCCCCGGATGCCCGGCTCCCGTGGGAGCGGCAGTGACGTCGGTGCCACCGGCTGTGGGGACCGTCCCCGAGGGACACGGGGAGGTAGGTGCTGGCAGGGCCAGACGCGGCCGCGCGGGTGCCTTGCAGGGACGGGGGGTGGGTGGGGGGACGACACCCCCCCAGGGGTGGGAGGGGGCGCCGGGGTTTTTTGGGGGGCGGGGGGGGGGGACGGCAGGCGGAGGCCTGGGCTGGGTCCCCGCGTGGCTGCGGAAAGGGAAGTGGCGGCGTCCCTGCGCCCGGACGCCTCGGCTTCCTCGCGGGGGCAATGGCGGCCACGCCCGGACGCCTTGTGGCACCCACGGCCGCGTCCCTCTTCCAGGGGTGCGCGGGCGGCCCCAACCGCGACACCGTGGCCCCTGGAGGGGGTCCCGTTCCCGGACGCCTGGGTGCCCTCCCAAACGCCTGGGTCCCCTCCCGAACGCCTGGGTCCCATCCCCAAACGTCTGGGTCCCCTCCTGGACGCCTGGGTCCCATTCCCGGACACCTGGATCCCATCCCTGAACGCCCGGGTCCCATCCCCGGATGCCCGGGTCCCCATCCCGATGCCTGAGTCCCATCCCTGAACGCCTGAGTCCCCAACCCGATGCCTGGGTCCCCTCCCGGACACCTGGGTCCCCTCCCGAACGTCTGGGTCCCCTCCCGGACACCTGGGTCCCACCCCTGGATGCCTGGATCTCATCCCTGGACGCCTGGGTCCCATCCCCGGACGCCTGGGTCCCCTCCCGGACGCCTGGGTCCCATCCCAGACACCTGGGTCCCCTCCCGGACGCCTGGGTCCCATCCCAGACACCTGGGTCCCCTCCCGGACGCCTGGGTCCCATCCCGATGCCTGAGTCCCATCCCTGGATGCCTGGATCCCATCCCTGGATGCCTGGATCCCCTCCCGGACGCCTGGGTCCCCTCCTGGACACCTGGGTCCCACCCCTGGATGCCTGGATCCCATTCCCAGACGCCTGGGTCCCCTCCTGGACACCTGGGTCCCCTCCTGGACACCTGGGTCCCACCCCTGGATGCCTGGATCCCATCCCTGGATGCCTGGATCCCATTCCCGGACGCCTGGGTCCCCTCCCCGATGCCTGAGTCCCATCCCTGAACACCTGGGTCCCCTCCCGGACACCTGGATCCCCACCCAAACACATGGGTCCCATCCCTGGATGCCTGGATCCCATTCCCGAACGCCCGGGTCCCATCCCTGGATGCCTGGGTCCCATCCCTGGATGCCTGGATCCCATTCCCGAATGCCCGGGTCCCATCCCCGGACACCTGGGTCCCCACCCAAACACACGGGTCCCACCTCCGAACGCCTGGGTCCCTCTTATCTCCATTAAGGGCTTGGGGAGGGGTCCCCACCCGGACACCTGGGTCCCCCCGGGTCCCCACCCCGAACACCTGGGTCCCCACCCGGACACCTGGGTCCCCACCCGGACGCCTGGGTCCCCCGCAGGATGTCCTCTCCTCCGCTGTCCCCGGCGGTGGCCTCGGCCGCGGCGGCCTCCAGGCAGGCGCTGCAGGCGCTGGCGGGGCTGGCGGAGGCGCTGGGGACGCCGGGGACGGTGGGGACGGCGGCGGCGCTGGCGGAGGCGAAGGCGGCGCTTGAGGAGGCGGAGGCGGCGCTGGCGGGGCTGGAAGCGGCGTTGGTGGCGGCGATGGCGGCGGCGGCGACGACGACGACGGCGGCGACGCCGACTCCGGGGCTCGACGCCGAAGGTCTTTACCGGGCGCTGGCGGTGGCCGCCGATGCCAGCGCCAAGGAGCTGGAGCAGGAGCTGCGCCGCAACCGCCGGCGCCGCTGGGGTCTGTGGCTGGTCCGGACCGTCACCCTGGTGCTGATGCTTCTCTGCGTTCCCCTGCGTGAGTACGGACCAGTATAGACCAGAATGGACCAGTTCAGGCCAGTAGGGAGCCCTACGGATCCCCTTGGACCAGTAATACCAGTGGAGAACCCTACAGACCAGCAGGGAACCCTACAGGCCAGTAGAGACTTTCTGCTGTCCTGACCAGTAGGGACCAGTTCAGACCAGTAGGGAGCCCTATGGATCCGCTTGGGCCAGTAATACCAGTGGAGAACCCTACAGACCAGTAGAGACCAGTAGGGAGCCCTACAGACCAGTATGGACTAGTGGGAAGCCCTACGGGCCAGTAGAGACTTTCCCTTGCCCAGACCAGTAGGGACCAGTTCAGACCAGTAGGGAGCCCTACAGACCGGTACGGACTAGTGGGAAGCCCTACGGGCCAGTAGAGACTTTCCCTTGCCCAGACCAGTAGGGACCAGTTTAGACCAGTAGAGAGCCCTACGGATCCGCTTGGACCAGTAATACCAGTGGAGAAGCCTACAGACCAGTATGGGCCAGTAGGAAGCTCTACGGACCAGTATAGACTTTCTGTTGCCCTGGCCAGTATAGGCCAGAATGGACCAGTTCAGACCACTAGAGACCACTAAGAATCAGTGTACACCAGTAGGGACCAGTACAGACCAGTGCACGACCACTGCGGGCCAGTACAAACTTTCCCATAGCCTGACCACTGTAGACCAGTATGGACCAGTAAGGACCTTTACAGACCAGTGTGGAACAGTATGATCCCGTAGGCATCGCTGTAGACCAGCAGGGACCAGTTCAGACCAGTTCAGACCAGTAGGAAACCCTACAGATCTCTTTGGATCAGTAATACCAGAGGGCCCTGCAGACCAGTATAGACCAGTAAGAAACCCTACAGACCAGTAGAAGCTACTCTGCTCTGACCACTATAGTTCAAACCAGTATATGCCAGTAGGGACCAGTAGGAGCCACCGTAGACCAGTAGGGACCAGTAAAGACCAGTTGGGTGTCCTACAGACCAGTGTGGACCAGTGTAGAGCTTCCCCTCAACTGCGATGGACTGGGGGACACTGGGAGGGGACGGGGGACATTGGGAGGGGACGGAGGACGCTGGGATGGGACTGGGGACACTGGGAGGGGACTGGGGACACTGGGACAAGGCTGGGGACACTGGGAGGGGACTGGGGACACTGGGAGGGGACACCAGGAGGGGGGAGGGGACACTGGGACAAGGCTGGGGACACTGGGAGGGGACTGGGGACACTGGAGTGGGGGACACCAGGAGGGGAGAGGGGACACTGGGACAAGACTGGGGATACTGGGAGGGGACTGGGGACACTGGGAGGGGACACCAGGAGGGGAGAGGGGACACTGGGACAAGACTGGGGATACTGGGACAAGACTGGGGACACTGGGAGGGGACACCAGGAGGGGAGAGGGGACACTGGGAGGGGACCGGGGACATTGGGAGGGGATGGGGACCCTGGGACAAGACTGGGGACACTGGGAGGGGACTGGGGACACTGGGAGGGGACACCAGGAGGGGAGAGGGGACACTGGGACAAGACTGGGGACACTGGGAGGGGACTGGGGACACTGGGAGGGGACACCAGGAGGGGAGAGGGGACACTGGGAGGGGACGGGGGGCACCGGGAGGGGATGGGGACCCTGGGACAAGACTGGGGACACTGGGAGGGGACTGGGGACACTGGAGTGGGGGACATCAGGAGGGGAGAGGGGACCCTGGGACAAGACTGGGGATACTGGGAGGGGACTGGGGACACTGGGAGGGGACACCAGGAGGGGAGAGGGGACACTGGAACAAGACTGGGGACACTGGGAGGGGACTGGGGACACTGGGAGGGGACACCAGGAGGGGAGAGGGGACACTGGGAGGGGACCGGGGACATTGGGAGGGGATGGGGACCCTGGGACAAGACTGGGGACACTGGGAGGGGACTGGGGACACTGGAGTGGGGGACATCAGGAGGGGAGAGGGGACACTGGGACAAGACTGGGGACACTGGGAGGGGACTGGGGACACCAGGTGATGTCCGTGTCCCCCCGATGTCCCCGCAGTGTCCCTGGACGTGGTGCGGGAGGCGCTGGGGGTGACACAGGAGAGTCACCTCGTCCCCTCCCTGGCCACCGTCGCCCTGGTCTGCCAGGTGGCCCTGTGGGGCACGGGGACATCCAAGCGTCACTTGGCCACCGCCGCCAGCCACCAGCGTCACCAAGCCCACCGCTACCGCCGCCTGGCCTGGGACGCCGCCGCTGCCACCGCCGCCACCACTGAGGCCACCAAGGCCATCGCCGATGCCAATGTCACCCTGGGGATGCTGGAGGAGGTGACCGACCACCTGAGGACCCTGGTGGACGCTGTCACCCAGGACCTGGAGATGGGTCAGGGCTTCCCTGCCAGCGCCCGGGCCCTGGGGGACACCGTGGTGGCCTTGGGGACAGCCATGGGGGACAAGGAGGGGACGGAGAGGTTGGCCCGGGCGCTGGAGGCTCTGCCGGGGGACGAGTAGGGACAAGGACGGGGACACCGGGAGGGTCCTGCTCATCCTGGGGACACCCCGATGTCCCTTCTCCATCTTGGGGACACCCCGATGTCCCATCTGGTGACAGCCAGAGGTCCGTCCTTGTTCTGGGGACACCAGGATGTCCCCTGTCCCAGCGGGGGACACCAAGAGGGTCCTCCTCAACCTGGGGACATCCCGATGTCCCATCTGGGGACACCCCGGGGTCCCTCCTTGTTCTGGGGACACCAGGGTGTCCCCTGTCCCACCTGAGGAGGTTGAGGATGTCCCCTTTGTGGTCCCCCTTGTGGCCCGAGGACACCAGGGACGGGTTGGTGACACCGTCCCCCGTCCCCCCAATAAACCTCAGGGACGCGCCGAGCCCCCGACCTGTCACTGGGGTTGGGGACATGGCAGGGACATGGGGACGCCAGGGCAAGGGGACGTCCCCACCCCATTCAGAGGACACCAGGAGGAGGGGTGTCCCCAGGCCATCCCCGTCAAAGGGCTCGGGACTGTCCCCAGTGTCCCCAGGGGTGCCCGGCTGGATGTCCCCGAGCCATGGGCGACACGGTGGGGACACACGCGGGGATGTCGGGGATAGCACTGGGGGGGACACTGGGGACATCATCGTGGCCACCATGGGGACATGCTGAGGGCCAGCACTGGGGACGAGCCGTTGCCACACTGGGGACACCACTGGGGCTGCGTTGGGGACATCTCTGAGGCCACCTGGGCCACAGCACTGGGGACACTCCAGGGACATCGCTGGGGACACGCTGGGGCTGCCATTGAGGACACGTTGGGGACACTGAGGCCACCGTTGGGGTCAGCGCTGGGGACACGCTGGGGACGTGCCGGGGCCAGCACCGGGGACATGTTGGGGACGTCAGGGGGACACGGGGAGGACATTGAACGTTGCAGGTGACCGTCTTGGGGGGACAAGGGGGGGAGGACGGGTGGGCCGTGGGGCTGCACTGGGGACAGTGGGGGACGTCAGGGGCTGGGGGACACCGAGGACCGCGGGTGGCCGTGCTGGGGCCCCACTGGGGACATCAGGGGGGACATTGGGGGCCGTGGGGTCCCATTAGGGGACATTGGAGGCCGTGGGGTCCCATTAGGGGACACGGGGGGACACGGAAGGGGGTGAGTGGCCGTGCTGGGGCCGCGTTGGGGACATTGCGGGGGGGACATCAGGGACCGCAGGGCTGCGTTGGGGACATCGGGGGACACCGGGGGCTGTGGGACCCTGTTGGGGCCATTGGGGGACACCGAGGAAGGTGGCCGCGCTGGGGCCCTTCCGGGGACATTGCCGGGGGACGCTGGGGGCTGCGGGGTCCCGTTGGGGACACGGGGGGGGGACACACCGGGGGGGGGGGGTGGCCGTGCTGGGGTGACGGGGCGGGTGACGTCCCCGCTGGCGGCGTCCCCTCGCCCAGCCCCCGTGGGCCGAGCCCGGCCCGAGCCGGGGCCTGTGTCCGGCCACCGCCGCGTCCCGGCCCCGCGTGTCCCCCCTCCGCGTCCCCTCCGCGTCCCCAAAGCCGCCGCCGCCACCTATGGAGACCCCCGAGGCCACCGGGGCCATCGTCCCCCCCGAGGTGGGACAAATCTCGGCGCTGGGTGGCCAGGGTGGGGGAGGGGACAGGACAGAGAGGTGGCAGGGGGGTGGCAGGGGGGACAGGGGGTGGCAGGGGGGTGGCAGAGAGGGGGGATGGGGACAGGGGGTGGCAGGGGGTGACGGAGGGGACAGGGGGTGACAGGGAGGGGGGATAGGGATGGGGGGACAGGGGGTGGCAGGGGGGTGGCAGAGGGGATGGGGGGTGGCAGGGGGTGACAGAGAGGGGGGATGGGGGGACGGGGGGACAGGGGGTGGCAGAGGGGACAGGGGGTGGCAGGGGGGTGACAGAGGGGACAGAGGGGACAGGGGGTGGCAGGGGGGTGACAGAGAGGGGGGATGGGGACAGGGGGTGGCAGGGGGTGACGGAGGGGACAGGGGGTGACAGGGAGGGGGGATAGGGATGGGGGGACAGGGGGTGACAGAGGGGACAGGGGGTGGCAGGGAGTGACAGGGAGGGGGATGGGGACAGGGGGTGACAGAGGGGACAGGGGGTGACAGGGAGGGGGGATAGGGACGGGGGGACAGGGGGTGGCAGGGGGGTGACAGAGGGGATGGGGGGTGGCAGGAGGTGACGGAGAGGAGGGATGGGGACGGGGGGACAGGGGGTGGCAGAGGGGACAGGGGGTGGCAGGGGGGTGACAGAGGGGACAGGGGGTGACAGAGGGTGACAGAGGGGGCAGGGGGTGACAGGGAGGGGGATGGGGACGGGGGGACAGGGGGTGGCAGAGGGTGACAGAGGGGACAGGGGGTGGCAGGGGGTGACACGGAGGGGGATGGGGACGGGGGAACAGGGGGTGGCAGGGGGGACAGGGGGTGACAGAGGGGACAGGGGGTGGCAGGGGGGTGGCAGAGAGGGGGGATGGGGACAGGAGGTGGCAGGGGGTGACGGAGGGGACAGGGGGTGACAGGGAGGGGGGATAGGGATGGGGGGACAGGGGGTGGCAGGGGGTGACAGAGGGGACAGGGGGTGGCAGGGAGGGGGGATGGGGATGGGGGGACAGGGGGTGGCAGAGGGGACAGGGGGTGGCAGGGGGGTGACAGAGGGTGACAGAGGGGACAGGGGGTGGCAGGGGGTGACAGGGAGGGGGGATGGGGGTGACAGGCGTGACGACGATGGGGACAGGGGGTGAGGGGGTGGCAGGGGGGTGGCAGAGCACATGGGGGTGGGAGGGGTGGGAGAAGGTGACGGGGACAGGGGGACAGGGCAGCGGCAGAGGGGACAGGGCGGGAGAGGGGACGTGGGGACAGGGAATGGGGTGGCAGGGGGTGACGGGGACAGGGCGGTGACAGAGGGGACGGGGGTGGCAGAGGGACAGGGGACAGGAGGGACTTGGTGGCCGGGGGGTGAGGGAGGGGGTGGGGGTGGCAGGGGGTGACAAGCGATGGGGACAAGGGGACAGGGCAGTGGCGGAGGGGACAGCGGGGATGGGGAATGGGGTGGCCGGGGGGTGACGGGGACAGCGGATGGCGGTGACGGGGGACAGGGGGCCGTGGGGGTCACACAGGGTCGGGGGGGACCCCGGGGGGACAGTGGGGACAATGAAGGGGACGGAGGACATGGGGGGACCCCAGGATGACATCAGGGGACCCCAAAGGGGACGAGGGCCATGGGGACCCCCAGGGTGGCATCAGAGGACCTTGAAGGTGACAAGGGCTTTTGGGGGACCCCGAGGAGGGGACAAGGGACGTGGGGGACATGAGGGTGGCATCGGGAGACCCTGAAGGGACCATCAGGGGACCCCAGAGGGGACAAAGGCCGTAGGGAACTCCAGGGTGGGGACAGGGGACATGGAGGAACCCCAGGGTGACCCCCCAGAGGGGACGGGGGACATCAGATGCCACAGGGGACAAGGGACGTGGGGGACACCCAGGAGATAAGGGACACGGGGGACCGTGCCACCGGCCGTGTCCCTGTCCCCAGGTGTCCCCAGAGCTGCTGGAGCCGCTGGTGACTGTGGTGGCCATCCTGGGCGAGCTGGGGGCCACCCCAGGGGACGTCCCCCTGGCCGTGTCCCCCTGGCCGTGCCACCGGGCTCACTGCGGGCCGGGCTGGTGGCCCTCATTGCCGACGTGAAGCGGGCCATGGGCCACCTTCATGGAGAGGCCACCCGCCTCCATCGTGCCCTGGCCACCGCCGGGGCCACCCCTGTGGCCACCCCTGAGCCTGCTGCTGTCCCGCCAGGGGATCCCGCTGTCCCCAGGGCCACTGCGGGGGACCCTTGGACCACCGCGGCAACCATCACCCTCAGGTGGCGGGAGGCGGTGGCCTCTGTGGAGGCCATCTGGGCCAGGTTGGCAGGGGACGCTGTGCGTCTGCGGGACGCCTGTGGGAGCGCGGCCACCGCGGGGGCCACCGCTGAGGTCACCACGGACCACCTGGCAGCGGCGGTGGCCCAGCAGGACAAGGCGCGCCAGGAGCTGCTGGGGGCCACCCGGGCACTGCCAGTGACCTCAGAGGTGGCCACGATGGCCGAGGCGGTGGCAGACCACGAGACACGGGTGGCCGAGGCCAGCGCGGGGCTGCAGGCGGCCACTGAGGCCACCGAGAAGACGGTGGTGGCCATGGTGGAGACGGCGGTGGCCAAGGAACGGAGACGGGTAGCGGCGGTGGCCCACGAGCCCCTGGGACGCTTGGTGGCCGCCTGTCACGGGGCCACCTACTTCTACTGTCACCTGCGCCGCTGCCTCGAGGACATCGAGGCCACCGTGGCTGCCATGGCTGCTGGACACGGTGGCCCTGAGGGGACAGGCGGTGGCCCTGCGGCTCCTGGGGTGGCCCAGGAGGGTCCCGGTGTCCCCAGGGACCTGATGGCAGCGGTGGCAGCGGCCGAGGGGCTGTGGGAGGCCAGCGCCCACCTGGCCAAGGGCCACCTCCTGGGGACGCTGCGGATGGCGCGGGGACTGCTCGTCAATCCTGGCGTCCCCGATGCCACCGCGGCCACCACCGTGGCCCAGCGCTGCCGGGATGCCACCGCCGCCCTCCCAGGGCTGCTGCGGGGACGGCGGTAGGGGACGGTGGCTTCGTTAGGGACCGATGGCCTCGCTGGGGACCGGTGGCTTCTTCGGGGACCGGTGGCATCAACACGTCACTGTTGCATTCCTGGACCTGTGTCACTTTGTCCCCAACACGTGTCCCACCCGTCCCCTTTGTCCCCACGCCCCCTCCCATGTCCCCGTGTCACCTCTCCACGTGCCTCCCCGTCCCCATATGTCACCCCACGTCCCCTTGAAGCGTCCCCATGGGGCTTCCTGGTGTCCCCAAAGCCACCACCACCATCCAACGGGGTCCTGGTGTCCCTACGGGGAAATCTGGTGTCCCCAAGGCCACCGCGGCGACCCAGAGGGTCCCGGTGTCCCAGGGCCACCACGGCCGTGCAGATGGACCTCTCCCCCCGTGTCCCCTCCACGTCCCCGTCACCTCCTGTGCGTCCCCACAGCCCCTCCCGTGTCTTCCCGTGTCCCCTCGTTGTCCCCATAGGTCCCTGTGTCCCCCTGTCCCCCCCGAAAGCAGGGGGGCTTGTGGTCCCCCACCCCACGGGAGAGGTGACACCCCCCCCCCCGTCCCCCCAAAAAAGGGGGGGATTTGGTGTCCCCCACCCCACCAGGGAGGTGACACCCCCACGTTTCCCCAAAAAAGGGGGGGATTTGGTGTCCCCCACCCCAAGGGGGAGGTGACATCCCCCACCCCCCCCCCAAAAAAAAGGGGGGATTTGGTGTCCCCCAACCCACCAGGGAGGTGACCCCCCCCCGTCCCCCCCAAAAAAGGGGGGGATTTGGTGTCCCCCACCCCACCAGGGAGGTGACACCCCCCCGTCCCCCCCAAAAAAGGGACCCCAAGGGGGAGGTGACATCCCCCACCCCCCCCCAAAAAAAAGGGGGGATTTGGTGTCCCCCAACCCACCAGGGAGGTGACCCCCCCCCGTCCCCCCCAAAAAAAGGGGGGGATTTGGTGTCCCCCAACCCACGGGAGAGGTGACACCCCCCCCGTCCCCCCAAAAAAGGGGGGGATTTGGTGTCCCCCACCCCACCACGGAGGTGACACCCCCCCGTCCCCCCCAAAAAAGGGGGGATTTGGTGTCCCCCACCCCACGGGAGAGGTGACACCCCCCCGTCCCCCAGAAGGGGGGAGTTGGTGTCCCCTACCTGGGAGGTGACACCCCCCCCCCCCCCCGTCTCTCCCCCAAAACCCCAAATCACCCTCTTTTTCACTGCCAAAAACCCCCCTTTATTAGCGGGTGGGGGGGGCCGCCGGCCGCCTCCGGGTGCCGGGGGGGTCCCGGGGGGTTTCCAGGGGGGGTCGTCGGCTCCTGCCACGGGTCGTCACCCCCCCCCCCACCCCCTGGGGGGAGGCGGCAGCGGCGGGGGGCTCCGGGGCGGCGCCGGGGGGGGTGAGGAGGGTCCTGTAGTAGTGGGGGGGGGGGTAGGAGGCCTTTGCGGGGGGGTCCCGTCGGGGGGGGGGCAGGAGGAAGGGGGGCAACTGGAGGCGCTGGCGCAGGAGCCCCGTCAGCAGCAGCTCGGCCGAGGCCAAGGGCAAGCGGGCGCCCAGCGCCGGGGCCCAGCACCCCGCGTCCGCCGCGCACGAGATCACCAGCCGCCGCGGCTGCAAAAAACGGGGGGGGGGGGTCACCAGACGCCCCCCCCACTGCCAGGACTGCCCCCCCCCCCCCCCCCCCTCCCCAAGCTGGGTTTTTGCCCCCCCCAAACGCTCCCAGGTTTCCTGGCGTCCCCAGTATCCCCAGTAACCCCTACTGGGACCCCCCCCGCCCCCCCCCCAAGGGAGCCCTGGGATGTTCTGAGCACCCCCCCCCCACCCCCGCCACCATGGGACCCCAACCCGCCATAGGACCCCCCATCACCCCCCCCCCCGCCCCCAGGACCCCTCAAACCCAGTGGGACACCCCCCCCCAACCACAATGAGACCCCCCCCAGGAGCCCTGGGATGTTCTGACCCCCCCCCCGTAGCACCCCAATACCCCTGGGACCCCCATCACCCCCCCCCAGGACCCCTCAAACCCAGTGGCCCCCCCCCCAGGAGCCCTGGGATGTTCTGACCCCCCCCCGTAGCACCCCAATACCCCTGGGACCCCCATCACCCCCCCCCCCAGGACCCCCCAAACCCAGTGGGACCCCCCCAAGACCCCAGGGATGCTCTGACCTCCCCCCAGCCCCCCCCAGGAGACCCCAATGGGACCCCCCAAGACCCTTGGGATGCCCTGACCCCCCCTCCCAAGGCACCCTGACCCCCCAGGACCTCCTTTGTCCCCCCGCGGTGGCTTTGGGACCCCCCCTCAAATACCCCCTTTGTCCCCAACGCCCCCCTCCGCGTCCCCTCATTTCCAACCCCATGGCTCTGGGGTCCCCCAACGTCCCCTTGGTCCCCTCCCCAACGGCTCCGGGACCCCCCATGTGTCCCGTCCCCCCACCGTGGCTCTGGGCCCCCCCCCCGTCCCCCCCCATCGCCTCACCGCGTAGGTGTGGGGCATGGCGGGCAGGAAGGTGCCACCGCTGCAGGTGACGATGTCCCTCATGTGCTCAGGCTCGGGGCGGACGTTGGGGGTGACGTGGACCTCGTAGCCCTGGGGACACCGGAGGGGGGGACACACAGGGGGACGCGTCCGTCAGTCCATTCCCCAGACCCCGGAACGTCCCCCATGGGGGACAAGGGCACCTTGGGGACGCAGGGAACGTCTTGGGGACGGTGTGAAGACACCAGGGGACACTAAGGGACATCTGACACGACCACGGACGGCCACAAGCTCTTCAGGAGGGACGGAGGGGGCAGGAGAGGCGGCGGAGGGTATGGAGAGCTCGGAGATGGAGGGTAGGGACGCCGGGACGGCGAGCGTTGGGATGTGGTGAAGGGCCGGTAAAGCCGACGTCGCCGGGGCCGGGAAGAGTCCGCTCCGGATGTGCCAAGCGAAGCGGGGAGGGGGGACGAAGGCTTTCGAGAAGCCGCTGGGGGAAACGTCGCCGTCGCTTGCCGTCGTTCTCGGGGGAAGACTTTTCACCCGCCCGGTTTGTCCGCTGGGAATACGACGCGGCAGAGAGAGGGAACGATCCGGGAGGTTCCCGGAAGGCGTCGGGGGATAATCACGCGGCCGGGGGGAACGAGCCGACGGGGGAAGGCGCCCTCCTGGACCTGCTCCTCGGCCCCGGGGCAAGGACTTGCCGGGGAAAGTGAAGGGCGGTGGCCGCGTAGGGCCCAGCGATGGCGAGCCGGTCGAGCTTCCGCTTCTCGGGGAAACAAGGAGGGGGGTTATAAAAGGGTCGCCTTAGACTTCCGGAGGGCAGACTTCGACCTGGTCAGAAAACCGCCGGACAAAATCCCTCGGGAGGCTGCCCTGAAGGACGCGGGAGCCCGGGAAGGCTGGAGACGCTTCGAGGGAGACGCCTGAAAGGCAGCGGGGGAGGCCGTTCCCCTGCGCCGAAGAACAAGCAGGCGGGGAAGGAGCGCGGCCGGGCGGAACGGGGACCTTCGGCTGGAGCTCAGGGACAAAAGGAGAATCCGCGACCTCCGGAAGAGGGGACGGGTCTCTCGTGGAGACCGTAAGGATACAGCGAAGCTCCGCAGGGAGAAAATCGGGAGAGCCAAAGCCCGGCTAGAGCTCAGCCCCGCGGCGGCTGTTAACGAAAAACGTTCCTATAAACTCATCACCAACGAAAGGAGGATCAGGGAAAACCTCCCTCCCTTACGGGATGCGGAGGGAAACGCAGCCCCAAAAGGCCGAGGAAAAGGCGGAGGGGCCCGACGCCGGCTTTGCCGCAGCCTCCAGCGGCGGAACGGGCTGTTCCCTGGGCACCCGGCCTCGGGAGCCGGGAGCCGGGAAGGGGAAGCCGGACGAGGTCGTGGCGATTAACGAGGAAGCGATGGGCGACGCGCTACGCCCTTGGGACGCGCGCAAGTCCAAGGGACCGGCTGGGTCACCTCCGAGGGCGCTGGAAGGGTCGGCAGCCGTGCCGGCCAAGCCGCTTCCCGTCCTCCGCCTGAAGTCGCGGCTAACGGGGGAGGGCCCCGCGGGCCGGAGGGGAGCGAACGTAGCGCCCGCCTACAAAAAAAGGCAGAAAGGAGGATCCGGGAAACTACGGCCCCGTCGGCGCGACCTCGGTAGCGGGGAAGGTCACGGAGCGGATCATCCCGAGCGCCGTGAGAAGTCGCCCGAGGGACGAGCAGGGTTGGGTCGGCGCGGGTTCAGGGAAGGCAGGTCCTGCCTGACCAACGCCATCTCCTCCCACCACACGGTGAGCCCACCGTCGGCCGAGGGAAAGGCTGCGGGCATTTGTCTACCTCAGGCTTTCGAAACGCGTTTGACGCCGTCCCCCACGGAATCCTCACGGAAAAACGGGCGGCTCGAGGCCTGGGATGAGCAAACGGTCTGCCGGATGAAGCAGCGGCGGGACGGGCCGTCCCAAAGAGGGGTGGCCAACGGGGTTGAGTCCAGCCGGCGGCCGGCGACAAGTGGTGTCCCTCAGGGCTCGGCGTTGGGACCGTTTCTGTTCAACGCCTTTACTGACGACCTTGACGAGGACCTGGAGCGTGTCACCACCGACTCTGCGGATGACACGGAGCTCCGCGGGAGCGTCGACCCGCATGAGGACGGGGAGGCTCTACGGAGAGCCTACGGATCCGCGGGCCAACGCCAAGGGGATGAGCTTCGAGAAGGCCAAGGGCCGGGTCCTGCGCTCGGGCCACGACAACCCCGCGCATGGCTCCAGGCTCGGGGCAGCGCGGCCGGAGAACCGCCCCAGGCCGAAAAGGACCCGGGGCTTCCGATCGACAAGCGGCCCAACACGAGCCAGCCGCGCGCCCGGGTGGCCAAGAGGGCCAGCGCCATCCTGGCTCGTGTTAGAAACGGCGTGACCAGCAGGAGGAGGGAGGGGATTGTCCCCCTGCGCCCAGCGCTGGCCAGGCCACCCCTGGAGGATCGTGTCCCGTTCGGGGCACCTCGACACGAGAGAGATCTCGAGGCGCTGGAGCGAGGGCAGAGGAGGGCGAGGAAGGCGGCGAAGGGCCTGGAGAATAAATCCTACGAGGAGCGACGCAAGGAGCTGGGAGCGTTGAGTGCGAGGAAGAGGAGGCTGAGGGGAGACCTCGTCGCTCTCCACAACCACCCGAGAGGCCGTCGGTGAGCGGTCGGGGCCGGTCCCTTCTCACGGGTCACCGGCGATGGAAGAAGAGGGACGGGGCTGAAGCTGCAGCGCGGGAGGTTTAGGTCGGGCACGAGGAAGAAACTCTTCCCAGAAAAAGGGGTTGGACACCGGGAGAGGCTGCCCCGGGAGGGGCCGGAGTCGCCGTCCCCGGCTGCGTTGGGGACTCGTCCCACGCGGCGTCGGGGGACGGGGGCGCGGGGGGAGAACTCCGTGGAGCGGGGACGACGCTCGGACGCCGTCAGCCCGAGGGTCTTTTCCAACCCAAACGACTCCCTGACTCTACCGGCGGGTGACACCCCTTCGAGGCCGTCCCCAAGGCCACCGCGCTGGACCCAGGCCACGCGGGGGTGACGCAACCTGGGGGACCACCAGGGCGACGGGGATACCTCAGGGCCGCCTTGGGGACACCGCGGGGACACCAGCAAAGGAGGGGACACCCCTCTGGCCATCCCCAAGCCCCCCCCGATGGGACCAAGGCCACGTGGGGGGGGACCCAACTCCATCGGGGACAAGGACACTTTGGGACACGGGGCCACCGTGGGGCCACCGGGTGACGTTAGGTGGCATCAGGTGACACCTCCTGGCCACCCTGCACTCAGTCCCCAGTGGGTGCCCCGCTCGGTGAGGGGACAGGGACACCTGTGGGGAGGACAGTGGCCCTCGGGGAGGGTTGGGGACAGTTGGGGACGGTCACCTGGAGCAGGGGGTGGCGGCGGGCGCGGCGCAGGGCCTGGGCCAGGCTGAAGCCGAAGTGACGTTCCTGCTGGCTGTCACGCACCAGGAAGGGACCCGGCACCAGGACACGGCCACTGCGGGAGCTCTGGGGACACGAGGGGGGACACGTGGTGGCACCCCCGACCCCACGGACCCACCAGATCACCCCCCCCCCACCCCCAAACGACCCCCTCCCTTGTCACCCAAAGCCTCCGTGTCCCCAAGGATCCCACTGCCTGTCCCCAAGGTCCCCCCTTGTCCTCAAGGTCCCCCCTTGTCCCCAAAGGCCCCTTCTTTGTCCCCAAGGACCACCGTGTCCCCAAACACCCCTCTCCCTTGTCCCGCGCAACCTTCCTGTCCCCAAGGACCCCACCCCCTGTCCCCAAAGACCCCTCCTTTGTCCCCAAACACCCCCCTGTCCCCAAAGACACCATCCCCTGTCCCCAAGGACCCGTTCCTTGTCCCCAAGCAGCCCCTGTCCCCAAGGCCCCCTCCTCTGTCCCCTAGAACCCTCTACTTTGTCCCCAAGGTTGTCCATGTCTCCAAAGGTCCCATCCCATGTCCCCAAGGACGCTGTCCCCTGCCCCCAATGTCCCCCATGTCCCCAAAGACCACTATTCCACGCCCACAAGGACCCCCTATGTCCCCAAGGAGCAATCTTGTCCCCAAAGACCCCACCCCTGTCCCATGTCCCCAAGGGATCTCATGACCCCCAGGACCCTCTGTGTGTCCCCAAGAACCCCCATGTCCCCAAGAAACCCCATGCCCTGTCCCCAAGGACCCCCGTGACCCCAAGATCCTCCTTCCTGTCCCCCAGAACTCCCTCCCTGTCCCCAAGGTCCCCCTCCCCTGTCCCCCGCCCCCATGGGACCTTGTGGAGCCACTCAGGGGTGACGATGGGGACGCCGCGGGCCACCGCGCAGAGGAACTTGACAGTGCGTCGGACGCGGTCGGTCACCAGGTGGGTGCAGTCGAAGACGGAGGTGGCCATGGACCCCCCCAGTGTCCTCAGGGCCACCTCCATCTCTGGGGAGGCCACCACCCCCGTGAACAGCACCTGAGGACATAAGGACACCATGGGGACATGTTGGGGACAACCCCGGAGTGGCCACTACAGTGACGAACAGAACGTGGGGGACATGGGGACACCACGAGGACACCTCTGGGGTGGCCACCACACTGATGAACAGAACATGGAGACACCACGGGGGCACCACGGGGACACCACGGGGACACCACGGGGACAACCCTGTAGTGGCCACCACACCGATGAACAGAACATGGAGACACCATGGGGACACCATGGGGACAACCCTGTAGTGGCCACCACACCAATGAACAGGACATGGGGACACCATGAGGACACCTCTGGGGTAGCCACCACGTCAATGAGCGTAACATGGGGACGTGGGGACACCATGGGGACAACCCTGTAGTGGCCACCACACCGATGAACAGAACATGGGGACATGGGGACACCACGAGGACACCTCTGGGGTGGCCACCACGTCAATGAGCGTAACATGGGGACGTGGGGACACCATGGGGACACCACGAGGACACCTCTGGGGTGGCCACCACGTCAATGAGCATAACATGGGGACGTGGGGACACCATGGGGACGCTGCCACCAACCCTGAGGACACCGAGGGGGCAGAGAGATGTGTTGGGGGCACCACGGGGACACCCCGGGGGAATCTGGGGGGGGACGTGGGGACACTCAGGGGTGACTTTGGGGTGATGGGGGAGAGACACAGGTTGGGGGGAGGGCGGGGGACACCCTGAGGGGACACGGGGACATCGGGGGACACTTGGGGACACCCCGGGGTGCTGCTGTCCCCCCCCTTCCCACCGTACCTTGGGGGGGGCGGAGCCGGGGCCTCCCTGGGGGCGGAGCCGGTGCCCGGTGACCTCTGGTGGCTCCTCCTCCTCCTGGGGGGGGCGGAGCCACATTCATGAGACCCCGCCCCTTACTTCCCAGCCCCGCCCTGCTCACCACCAATCAGCAGCCAGTGGGGGTGGGACCACCCGGAGGCCCCGCCCACCCACAGACACACCCTGCACTTTGGTCCCACCCAGCCAACGGACACGCCCATCACCCCTTAGGCCCCGCCCAGCCATAACAGACCCCGCCCTTACCTGCGGATGGGCGGGGCTGGCCCGCGGGGGGTGTGGCTTAGCCGGGGGGCGTGGTTTGCCCGGGGGGCGTGGCTCCACCTGACCCCGCCCCCTCGCCGTCGTTGGCTCCGGTGGAGTTGGGGGCGGGGGCTGTAGGCGGGGGCTGCGCCGCACGGGGGCGGGGCCGGCGGTCGCCCCGCCCCTCACCCCGCTGCCCCCGCCCCCTCCCGAGGCCACGCCCCCCGTGGCTCCGCCCCCTCGGCTCCCGGCCAGGCGCCGGCTGCGGCGGGGCCCCTCCGGGACCTGCGGGATTTAGGGGGGGGGGTGTCAATGCCCAGACGCCTGGGTCCCTTTTTGGGGGGGTGGGGGGGGGGTGGGGACCCCCCCCCGGACACCTGGGTCCCCCCCAGACACCTGGGTCCCCCCCCGGACACCCGGGTCCCCTCGCACTCACCTCCCCGCCGGGGGCTGCTCCAGTCCCTGTCCCCTCTTGGGCTGGTGTCACCGTCACCGGTTCCGCCGGGGGGACCAAGGCATCCACGGAGGCATCCGGAGGGTCCTGCGGGGGGGGCTGCCCTTCCTCCTCCTCCTCCTCCTCCTCCTCCCTGGGGAGGAAGAAGCGCTGGGTGGGCTCTTCAGGGTCCCAACCCTGGGCTGCGCCTGTGGTTGAGCCCCGCTGGAGACTCAGGGGTTCGGGGGGGGTCCTGGTGCCTGGAGGGGAAGTCCAGGCGTCTGGGGGGGTGCGAGGGGGCTCCAGAAGGGGCTGCTCTTCCTCCTCCTCCTCGTCCTCCTTCTTCTTCTCCTCCTCCTCCTCTTCCTCCCTGGGGAGGAAGCGCTGGGTGGGCTCCTCGGGGTCCCAACCCCGGGCTGCATCTGTGGGAGAGCCCCGCTGGGGACCCAGGTGGCCGGGGGGGCTCTTGGTGGCTGGGGGAGCCTGGGGGGGCTCCGGAGGGGGCTGCTCTTCCTCCTCCTCCTCCTCCTTCTCCTGGGGGAGGAAGAAGCGCTGGGTGGGCTCCTCGGGGTCCCAGCCTGGAGCTATGTTTGTAGGAGAGCCCCGCTGGGGACCCAGGCGTCCGGGGGGGGCCCTGGTGTCCGGGGGAGCCTGGGGGGGCTCCGGAGGGGCCTGCTCTTCCTCCTCCTCCTCCTCTTCCTCCTCCTTCTCCTTGGGGAGGAAGAAGAGCTGGGTGGGCTCCTCAGGGTCCCAGCCTGGAGCTGTTTCTTTGTCCCCGATGTTTGTAGGAGAGCCCCGCTGGGGACCCAGGCATCCGGGGGGGCTCCTGGTGTCCAGGGGGGGGCCCCGGGGGGGCTCCAGAGGCGGCTGCTCTTCCTCCTCCTCCTCCTCCTCCTTCTCCTTGGGGAGGAAGAAGCGCTGGGTGGGTTCCTCAGGGTCCCAGCCTGGGGCTGCGCCTGCGGGAAAGCCACGCTGGGGACCCAGGTGTCCCGGGGGGGACCCAGGCAGCTGGGGGGGACCCCCAGGTGTTTGGGGGGGGGGACACCCAGCCATCTGGGCCACCTACCCTTGGTCGCCGGTGGCAAGAAGCTCTGGGTGGGCTCCAGGAAGAGCTCGGGGTCTTCTGGCGGGGGGCGGCGGGGGGGGGAAAAAAGGACCTTGAGAAGGGACCCAGGTGTCTGGGGGGGGGACCCAGGCGTCCGGGGCCACCCCACTTACCCTCGGTGTCACTCTCTGTCACCGTGGCATCCGCGGCCCTTCCGGGGGTGGCCTCGGCATCACCGGTGACACCCAAATTCGGGGCCGGACGTGGGGATTCGGGGGTGGGAACCCCCGGCGGCAGAGCCGGATCCCCGCCCCTCGCCGGGGGCTCCCCGTCGCGCCGCTGGGCCCCAACATCTGGATTCGGGGCCTCCACATCCGGATTCGGGGCCGAGTCCTGATGGCTTGGGACTGTCCCTTCCGCGCTTGCGTCACCGGGTGATTCTGGGGACAAACTGCGCCGTTTTGGGGGCGATTCCCACCGTTTGGGGTCTGGCTCCTTCATACTGGTATCGCTGCCCGTGGCGGGGCCTCCAACATCTGGATGGGGCCGATTTCGGGTCCGGATTCGACTCCGGAGGCCCCGAACATCTGGAGTGGGGGCCACCTCCTCCACATCTGTGTCACTGCCGCTCCGGGGGCTCACGGAAGAGGAAACATCTGGATTTGGGGACATCACAGCCACATCTGGGTGGCCGGGTGCCCCTCGACACCCTTGCGCTGCCCCAACATCTGGAATGACACCGTTGTCCTCAACATCTGTATCACTGTCCACATTCAGGACCGGGCACTGGGCTTTGGGGGCTCCAACACCTGGAGTTGGGATTGTCACCGTCACATCTGGATCATCATTGGTCCGTGTCGGCCCTTCGGGGTCAACATCTGGAGCAGCGGCCATCTTAGCAACCGCATCCGTGACCTCAGGGGCTGTCCCATGCGGTTTCGGAGCTCCAGCGTTGGGAAAGGCAGTGAGGTCCTCCACATCTGTATCGCTGTCGCCATTGGAGGTCACCGAGCCACGGCTGAGGCCGCAAACATCTGGATTCGGGGTCTCCATCACCACCGTTGGGTCTTTCTGGGTGGTTTGGGGTGTTCTGAGGCTTTTCAGGCAAAAACCACGTTGGGTCAGGTCTTCTTCCTCCACATCTGTGTCACTGTCCACTTCCAGGTTCCGACCCTCATTTGGGAGAGTTGCAACATCTGGATTTGGGTTCGTCACGTCCACATCTGGATCTTTGCAGGGGTTTTTGGTAATTCTGTGGATTTTTCTACCCCCAACATCTGGATTCGCTTCATTCTCCTCCACATCTGTATCGCTGTCCACCACAAGCGTCCAGTGCTCCTTTCGGGGTGGATCTGGCCTCTCCACGCCTGGGTTTCTGGGTACACTTTGGGTTGCTCCATGGGTTTTTGGAGCCCCAACATCTGGATCGGAAACATCCTCTTCCACATCTGTATCGCTCTCCACCAGGAGAGCCCGCCATCCTTCAGCAGCGCGGTTTGTGGTCTCTGTCCTCACCTCTGGGTCTCTGGGGGCTCTTCTGCGGCCTTGGGGATGCTCAACATCTGGATTTGAAGAGGCCTCCTCCACATCTGTATCACTGTCCACCATGAGGACGCCATGAGCCTTCTGTGAACTTTCAACATCTGCATTTCGTGCCTCCACCTCAATACTTTGGTTTTTCGGTGTGTTTTGGGTTGACTGATGGGTTTTAGGGCATCCAACATCTGGATTGCCTCCGTTCTCCTCCACATCTGTATCGCTGTCCACCACAAGTACCCGACGTCCCTTCTGTGAACCTTCAACAGCTGCATCATTAGGACCCATCTCAATCTTCTGGCTTTTGGGTATATTTTGGGTCTTTCGATGGGTTTGGGGGCATCCAACATCTGGATTGGCTCTATCCTCCTCCACATCTGTATCGCTGTCCACCATGAACATCTGGTGTCCGTTTTTGGGCCCTTCAACAGCTGAGTTGGAGCTCTCCATCTCCACATCCGTATCGCTGTCCACAAGGGTCCGGCATCCATTTTTGGGACCCCCAACATCTGGATTTGGGATCTCCATCTCCACACATGGTTTTTTTTGCATCTTGGGGTCCTTTCTACGTACTTTTGGGCACCCAACATCTGGAAGGACCTCAGCCTCCTCCACATCTGTGTCACTGTCCACCACCAGCATCCGCCGTGCGTTTTTGGCATCCCCAACATCTGGATTTGGCCCCCTTTCCTGCACATCTGGGTTACTGCTCACTTCCGGGGCAGTCCGGTGACGGTTTGGGCGAAAAAGAGCCGTTTTTTGGAGCGCCTGGACACCTGCATCACTCCCGACATCGAGAGTCGGGTTGCTGCCTTCCAGATGTTTCACATCTGGATCCGCAACCTTTTTGGGGTCCAGGGAGCGCTTTTGGGGCCGAACATTTGCAATAGCTATTTTTCTCCCCGAATCCGGCTCCGGGGCGTTTTGGGGGTCAAAACGGCGCTTTTTGGGTCCTCTGATGTCCGCCTCCAGGCCGGGCGCAGACACATCTGGATGGTGACCTGGTGCGGGGGCGTGGCGGCGTTTTCGTGGGGGGCGAACATCCGGGCGCACGTCCGGCTCCTCCGCGTCGCTGCGAGGGGAGGACGTTGGGATTCGGGGTCCTGAACCACCCCCCCACCCCAACGGGACCCACACATCGGGGTCCCACTCACCTCTCCGGCACGAGTCGGGGCGAGGCAGCGTCTCCGAGGGCAGGGCCTGGGGGAGCGGGGCAGAGATCGTTATTGTAGGGCCTACAATAACTCCAGAGGGTCCTCCCGGACCCGGGCGTCCGGGCTCATCCTCCCCCCACCCCATTTTGGTGGTTCCTACGAGAACGCAACGCCGGTGTTTACGTCAGTCCTACCGCAACCACCTCCCTGTTGTGTTTTTGTAGGTCCTACAATAACACCGTGTTCCCCCCCCACACACACACACACTCACCCCAGGGCAGCTCGTCGTCCTCCGAGTCGCTGGCGAGGGGGGGGTTCCCTGGCTCCGATCTCCTCCCTAGAGAGGACCCAGGCAGCCGGTGGGCTGCAGGACACCCCCCTCCGTGGGGACCCAGGTGTCCGGGAGCCCCCCCCTCTTCACCCCCACCTCCCTCCAAGGGACCCAGATGTCCGGGAGGGGACCCCGATATCGGAAGGGGGGGGGACACACACCTACCTGCACCCCCTGCAGTGCTGAGGCCTCGGTGGCGCCTTCGCTGCATGGTCTGGGAGGGCGGGGGGGGGGAAACAACTGCCCCACGGAAACAACTGCCCCCCCCCCCCTTCAACTGCCCCCCCAGCCCCTAAGCGCCCCCCGAAACGCCCCCCTTCAGCTACAACTGCCCCCCTCAAGTGCCTCTCGGTTACTACCGGCCCCCCAGCTGCCCCCCTGCATCCAAAGAACACCCCCAACTACCTTCCCCATCCTCCAGCTGCCCCCTGGCTCCTACTGCCCCCCCCCTGGTTTCTAACTGCCCTCCCCGAATTGCCCCCCTCCCCCCAACCCTGTATCCTGCCCCAGGGAGCCCCAAATTGCCCCAGAGAGCCCCAAACTGCCCCAAGGCCCCCCCCGAACTTGCCCAGAGAACCCCAAACTGCCCCCCACCCCTCCCAAATGCCCCAGGGACGGCTCAAACTGCCCCACAGGGATCCAAAAACTGCCCCGGGAAGCCCTTAAACTGCCCCACACCCCTTGTAACTGCCCCTCGACCCCTCCAAGTGCTCCAGGGACCCACAAGTGCCCCAGAGACCCCCGCCAGACTGCCCCAGAGAGCCCGAAACCGCCCCAGAGAGCCCCAAACTGTCCCGGGGAGCCCCCAAACTGTCCCACAGGGCCCCAAACTGCCCCAAGAACTCCCTGAGCTGCCCCACACCCCTCACAACTGCTTCTCGACCCTCAAATTGCCTCATAGGGCCCCAAACTGCCCCGGTCCCCGCCCCCGAAGTGCCCCAGGAACCCCCTGATCTGGCCCGGCCCCCCCCCAAACTTCCCCAGGGACCCCTCGAATTGCCTCACACCCGTCCCAACCGCCCCTTGGCCCCCTCAACTGCCCCACAGGGCCCAAAACTGCCCGAGGAGCTCCCAACTGCCCCACAGGCCCCCCAGAACTGCCCCACGGGGCCCCCACACTCACCCCTCCCGCGCCACCGCCCCCATGCCCCGCCCTCCCGGTCCCATTGGCCGCCGCCGCCTCGCGTCACCGCCCACCGGCCGCTTCTATTGGGCGCCTCGCGCGTCCGTCCAGCGCGGACCATAGAGAGGGGCGGGCACGGTCCTCCGAGCGCGGCGGCGGGCTGTGCTTATCATAGAGCGCGGCGCGCAGAGCGCCCACGTCCAGCCATATCGAAGGTGGCCGAGCGGACCCGGCGAGGGGGCGGGGCGAGCAGAGCGGGGGGCGGGGACTCCCGCCCGCGCCGACCAATGGAAGCGCAGCGAGCGGGCGGCGCCGACCAATGGGAGCGCGGGGCCGGCCGCCGCCTCTTTGTCTATATGAGGCGCCGCGGGGCCGGGGGAGCCGCCATTGTCGCCGCCGCCGCGCTCGCGACAGCGCTCACGCCTTAAAGGGGCCGCGCCACCGACTCGTCCAGCAAGACCGGGTGGGGCCCACCGCTCCGGAAACCGACACCGCGCCCAGCCCGACCCGCGCCGCCACCATGAGGGAGATCGTCCACATCCAGGCGGGCCAGTGCGGCAACCAGATCGGGGCCAAGGTGAACAGCGGGCGGGCGGCGTCG
Organism: Chroicocephalus ridibundus; assembly: GCF_963924245.1. NCBI lineage: Eukaryota > Metazoa > Chordata > Aves > Charadriiformes > Laridae > Chroicocephalus > Chroicocephalus ridibundus. The sequence continues at coordinate 413,912 of NC_086311.1, read as the reverse complement.
GGCCGGCGGGGTGGCCCCCCCTCCTTCTTCCCTCCCACCGCGGCGCGGCCCCTTTTAAGAAGCCCCGCCCCCCCCCCCCCCAGCGCGCTCAGACAAAGGCGGACCCGAATCGGGGCGATTTCAGCCTAAAATCTTGCCTTTCCCGCCCGCTGAGGGCCTGAAATGAAAAGTGCGGCCTCGAAATAAGGGGGGTCCGGCTTCCAAACGAAGCGGTTCGGCCCCAAAATGGAGGTTTCCGGCCTCAAAATGGGGGCGCCCCGCCCCTCCCCCCCCCCTTCTTCTCACGCGGCCCCAAAATGGCGGTTTCCCGCCGCGCCTGAGGGAGACGGCGCAGGGATGCGGCTTTTCAGCCCTCAAATAGCACTTTTCACCACAAAAATATTTTCTAGTTTTTTATCCCCTAAATTCCCCCTTCACGATATTCGTTCCCAAAATTCCTATTTTTGACTCTATTCGGGAATTTTCCGCCTTAAAGTGGGGCTTAAAGCCCCCGAATTAGGGGGATTAGCCTCAAAATAGAGGTTTTCACACACATCTTCCCCAAGCTATATTTTAAAAGCCGGAATTACGCTATTTTTACTTAAAAATCGCGGCGTCCCGCCCCTTGCAGCTTTTTCAGCCCCAGAATGGCGGTCTTGGCCCCAAAAATATAATTTGTAACCCCGTATTAAGGCATTTTGTCCACGAAATAGGCGCTTTCCGCTCTAAATAAGAGGCTTATGCCCCAAAATAAAGATTTCTGCCCCCAAATCGGGGCGTGCCGCCCGCAGCGTCTTCGGCCCCAAAATTAGGGTTTCCCGCCCCAAAAAGAAAGGCTTTCTGAGCCCAAAATGGGGTTTTTCAGCCCCCAAATAGGGGCGTGCCGCCTCTCAGGAGGCGCTCTTGGCCACAAAATGGAAGTTTTTCGCCCCCAAAAGGGGACCTTTGTGCTCCGAAATAGGGAGTTTCCTTTCCAGACGTAAAATAGGGTTTAGGGGTAAAAAATAAAGGTTTTTAAGCCCCAAAATTAAAGGGTTTGGCCTCAGAAATGGGGGTTTCCGTCACCAACATGGAGGTTTTCGGCCTCGAAATGAGAGCTTTGTTCCCTGAAATTGAGTTTTCAGCCCTAAAATGGGGTTTCCCCCCCCCCAACAGACTTTCTGGCATTGAGATATGGAGGTTTTCAAACCCAAAATAGGATTTTTTTTCCTCACCCCGAAACGGGGTTTTTTTTTCACAATTAAAATGTGGCTTTCTGCCCCAGGAGGGTTTGCCAGCCCCAAAATGGAGGTTTTCAGCCTCAGAGCGAGATCTTTGTTCCCAGAATTGTTGTTTTCAGGTGTCTTTTTTTTTTTCACCTCCAAAATAGGGTTTGGAGGACCCAAAAAGGAGCTTTTCAGCCCCAAATAGGATTTTTTTTTTTAGTTGAGGGCAGATTTTTTTTTCGCAGCTAAAACGGGGGGGAGGGGGCAGGGGGTGTTGCCCCCAAAATGGAGGTTTCCACCCCCAAAATGGAGGTTCTCATCTCAAGAATAACATTTTTCTGTTCCCAAATGCCATTTTTTTTTCTGCCGCATATGAAGGGCCTCCAAAATCGGTGGGTTTTTCACCCCAAAAACGGAGGTTTTGCTACACAATGGCAGTTTCAGCCCCGACGTGGGTGGTTTTGACCTCAAGAATCGGCTTTTCCTCTGCCGGAATATAATTTTTTTTCTTTTTTTTTGGCTGGATTTTTGTAGGATTTTCCCCTCCCCTGAAGATTTTTTTCAACCCCCGAATAAATGTTCTAGTACCAAAATCGAGCTTTCCCCACCCAAAGGGCGATTTTTGGTCTCAAAATGGACGTTTTCGGCACCAGAATAGGATCTTTGTTTCTCCACACCCAGTTTTCAACCCCCAAAATGGAGGATTTCAGCCCCAGAATTGGATCTTTGTTCTCCAAAATGTCTAAAAAGAGGCTTTTCAAGACCAAAAAAAAGCATTTTTCTGCCCAGGAATGGTGGTTTTAGCCCAATAATAGCGATTTTTAGCGTCGAAACAGGATCATCCTGCTGCAGAATTACTCTTTTTTTTTCTGCAGCACCACCAGAGAGGCTTTTTGGTCCTAAAAAGCACATTTCGGTGCCAAAACTGAAATTTTTCAGCCCAAAATTAATTCTCCCCGCCCCGTGGACTTTTTAGCCCATAATTAAATTTTTTAGCCACAAAATGCCCTTTTTCTGCCCTGAAACAGGATTGATTTTTGAAGAGAAAAAAAAAAAAAATAATTACCGAATTCCGTGAATTGCATTTTTTAACTCCTGGTTCATGCGGATTTTTCCGTCTCCAGAATGACGTTCTTTAACCCAAATTGGCGCTTTTTAACTCATTTCTCCACCTTCAGCCCCGAATTTCGATGGTTTTGCCCATTTTTCACCCACAGGGCGTGGCCCTGCTCCCCCCCCCCGTGACCTTGGGGGGGGGCGTTGGGGGTCCTCAGGGTGCCCGCCCCTCCCCCACCCTTTGTTCCCCCGCCGCCCCTCCCCCACGCGCAGCAGTTTGGGGCAGAAAAATGGAAATTTCGGGGGAAATTAAGTTTCTTTGCGGTTTTTTGTTGTGTTTTTTTTTTTTCTTTTTTCTTTTTTTTTTTTTTTTTGAGGGGTGGGTATTTTAGGGGGGGGGGGGAAGGCAAATTTGGGGTGTTCGGGCAATTAAACGTTTTCCGCGATTCAAACCCTGTTTCCGGTTCCCGCCCGGCCGTTTTTTTTGGGAGGGCGGGGGGGGGCGGGGGGGAGGGGGAGGTGTGGCCACGCCCCTGCGGGTGACGATACCACGCCCCTATGGGGTTGGCCACGCCTCCCTGGTTGTCTCCGCCCCCATGGGCCGTCCCCACCCTCTGATTGGTTCTGCCTGTCTTGGCTCCGCCCTCGGGCTGTGTCTCCCCCCGCAGTTGCGAGGCCCCGCCCCCCCGGGCTGCCTCCTCCAATAAGATTCCGCTCCCGTTCAAAGCTCAGCCCACAGGGTTGGTCTGTCCAATGAGGTGTCCCCCTCCTACAGGCCCCGCCCCCTCGGCCGCACCCCAGGCCAAGCTCCGCCCCCCTAAATAAGCCCCTCCCACCCCAGGACTGGCCCTGCCCACCCCGCAGCCCCAATGGGGGACCCAGACCTTCCCCTGCCCCCCAAAAAAAGGGACCCAGGCATCCGGGTCACCCAGTCCCTGCTCAGGGAGGGGACCCAGACCATCCCCTGCCCCCCCAAAAAAAGGGACCCAGGCATCCGGGTCACCCAGTCCCTGCTCAGGGAGGGGACCCAGACCATCCCCTGCCCCCCAAAAAAAGGGACCCAGGCATCCGGTCACCCGGTCCCTGCTCAGGGAGGGGACCCAGACCTTCCCCTGCCCCCCAAAAAAAAGGGACCCAGGCATCCGGGTCACCCAGTCCCTGCTCAGGGAGGGGACCCAGACCATCCCCTGCCCCCCAAAAAAAGGGACCCAGGCATCTGGGTCACCCAGTCCCTGCTCAGGGAGGGGACCCAGACCATCCCCTGCCCCCCAAAAAAAGGGACCCAGGCATCCGGGTCACCCAGTCCCTGCTCAGGGAGGGGACCCAGACCATCCCCTGCCCCCCAAAAAAAGGGACCCAGGCATCCGGGTCACCCAGTCCCTGCTCAGGGAGGGGACCCAGACCATCCCCTGCCCCCCAAAAAAAGGGACCCAGGCATCCGGGTCACCCAGTCCGTGCTCAAGGAGGGGACCCAGGCATTGGGGGGTGGGGAGTGGGGGGGGGGCAGAACCTTTCTGACCCCCCCCTTCGCCGCTCTGTCCCCAGTTCTGGGAGGTGATCAGCGACGAGCATGGCATCGACCCCACCGGCACCTACCACGGCGACAGCGACCTCCAGCTCGACCGCATCAGCGTCTACTACAACGAGGCCACCGGTACGGTGTCACCCTGTCACCCCCATGCTGTCCCCATCACACCCCCCCCCCCGCCACATCCCCCCTGAGACCTAACACGCTCAGCTCACCCATTCCCCACCCTCCTCGGGTTCTGGGGGTTTTGGGGGTGGGGTGGCGGTGTCACCATCACCCCCTTGGTGACACGGTGATGTCCCCAGGGGGTAAGTATGTGCCAAGAGCCATCTTGGTGGACCTGGAGCCGGGCACCATGGACTCCGTGCGCTCAGGACCCTTCGGGCAGATCTTCCGGCCGGACAACTTTGTTTTTGGTGAGTCCCCGTGTCACCCACTCTCCCATGGGGTCCCCTGTATCCCCCCCCCGCCACGTCCTCCTGGGTGACCTGGGGGCACCCATCCCGGCAGGGTGGCATTTCTCTTCCTTTGGTGGCTGTGAGGCTCCTTGTGGTGGCCCTTAGGTGACAATCACCATGGAGTGGGGGAGTTGGTCCCCACTGTCCCCAGCGTAGCGGCCCGTGGGCTCCTGGTGGTTGCTCATGGGTGTCCTTCCCGGTGGAGTGACATCCCTTGCATCCCAGACCTGCCCCTGCTTTGCTTCTCGGAGGGTTTTCTGGGGTCCCCAAGTCAGGGTTATGAGGGTCCCCTGGGAGATGGGCGTCTCTGAGGAGCTCAGGGTGCCCATGGGTGGCATGGAGATACCTAAGGAGAACGGTGGAGGTCCATGAGGAGCTTAAGGTACCCAAGTGTGGGCTAGAGGTCCCCAAGAAGGGTAACAAAAGGTCCCTGTGGTGCTTGGGGTCTCCAAGGAGCTTAAGGTTTTGAAGGGTCAGCTGGAGGTCCCCAAGTAGAGGGATGGTGGTCCCCAAGGAGCTCAGCTGCAGACTGGAGGTCCCCAGGGGTTGGACGGAGGTCTCTGGGTGCTCAAGGGTGGTGTGGAGTGATGGAGGTCCCCAAGGTCCTCGAGAGTGGGCTGGATATAGGCAAGAAGAGCAATGAGGGTCCCCAAGGCACTTGGTGTCCCCAAGGGTTTGCTAGATGTCCCCAAAGGCAGTGATGGGTGTCCCCAAGGAGCATGAAGTCCCCACGCATGGGCTAGGGCTCCCCAAGGGAGGGCTGGAAGTCACCATGGAGGGTAATGAAGGTCCCCAAGGAGCTCAGGGTCCCCAGGTTGGGATGGATGTCCCCAGGGAGGCTGATGGAGGTCCCCAAGGAGCTCAAGGGTGAACTGGAGATAGGTGAGAAGAGCCATGAAGGTCCCCAAGGGCTGGCTAGGTGTCTTCAAAGACAGTGATGGATGTCCCCAAGGAGCATAAAGTCCCCACGCATGGTCTGGGGGTCCCCAGGGAGAGCGATGGAGACCTCCAAGGACCATAAAGTCCCCAAGGGTGGGCTGGAAATCACCATGGAGGATGACAGAAGTCCCCAAGGAGCTCAGGGTCCCCAGGGTTGGGATAGACGTTCCCAAGGAGGTTGATGGAGGACCTCAAGGGTGGGATCAAGGTCCTTGAGGTGATCAAGGTTGGTTTGGAGGTCCCCAAAGGTGGGATGGAGGTCCCCAGGGTACTCCAGGTTGGCCTGAAAGCCCCCAAAGTCCCCAAAGACTTCAGTTTCCCTTGGGGACCCCCTCTGTGATGTCCCCACCGTGTCCCCACCCCAGGCCAGAGCGGCGCAGGCAACAACTGGGCCAAGGGCCACTACACGGAGGGGGCCGAACTGGTGGACTCGGTCCTGGACGTGGTGAGGAAGGAAGCGGAGAGCTGCGACTGCCTGCAGGGCTTCCAGTTGACCCACTCGCTGGGTGGTGGCACCGGTTCCGGCATGGGGACCCTCCTCATCTCCAAGATCCGTGAGGAATATCCCGACCGCATCATGAACACCTTCAGCGTTGTCCCGTCCCCCAAGGTGTCCGACACGGTGGTGGAACCCTACAACGCCACCTTGTCTGTCCACCAGCTGGTGGAGAACACGGACGAGACCTACTGCATCGACAACGAGGCCCTCTACGACATCTGCTTCCGCACCCTGAAGCTGACCACGCCCACCTACGGTGACCTCAACCACCTCGTCTCGGCCACCATGAGCGGCGTCACCACCTGCCTGCGTTTCCCCGGTCAACTCAACGCTGATCTCCGCAAGTTGGCCGTCAACATGGTGCCCTTCCCACGCCTCCACTTCTTCATGCCCGGCTTCGCCCCCTTGACGTCACGCGGCAGCCAGCAGTACCGCGCCCTCACCGTCCCCGAGCTCACCCAGCAGGTCTTCGACGCCAAAAACATGATGGCCGCCTGCGACCCCCGTCACGGCCGTTACCTCACGGTGGCCGCCGTCTTCCGAGGCCGCATGTCCATGAAGGAGGTGGACGAGCAGATGCTCAACGTGCAGAACAAGAACAGCTCGTACTTCGTGGAGTGGATCCCCAACAACGTCAAGACGGCCGTGTGCGACATCCCGCCGCGGGGTCTCAAGATGGCCGTCACCTTCATCGGCAACAGCACGGCCATCCAGGAGCTCTTCAAGAGGATCTCGGAGCAGTTCACGGCCATGTTCCGGCGCAAAGCCTTCCTCCACTGGTACACGGGCGAGGGCATGGACGAGATGGAGTTCACCGAGGCCGAGAGCAACATGAACGACCTCGTCTCCGAGTACCAGCAGTACCAGGACGCCACCGCCGAAGAGGAGGAGGACTTCGGTGAGGAGGCCGAAGAGGAGGCTTGAGGGTTGGTCATCCTAGTCCCTTCGCTGCCATCTTCCTCATCCTCGGAGAGCCCTCGTTCCTTCAGCGTTGTCCTCGGAGAGCCCTCGTCCTTCGCCGCCGCCGTCTTCGGAGAGCCCTCGTCCTTCCACAGTTGTGCTTGGAGAGCCCTCGGCCTTCAGCAGCATCGTCCTTGTCCTTCATCATCCTCAGCCTTCAGCAGTGTCCTCGAAGAGCCCTTGGTCTTCATCGTCCTTGGTCTTCATCAGCGTCCTCGAAAGAGCCCTTGGTCTTCATCATTGTCTTCGACCTTCATCAGTGTCCTCGGAGAGCCCTTGGTCTTCATTGCTGTCACCAGAAAGCACTTGGCCATCGTCATCGTCATTGGAGAGCCCGTGTCACCGTCTTCAGAGAGTCCTTGTTCTTCAGTGTGTGGTCCTCGGAGAGCTCTTGGCCTTCGTCATTGTCACCGGAGAGCTCTTGGCCTTCGTCATCGTCCCCAACGAGCTGTTGCCCTTCACCGTCGTCACCAGAAAGCCCTCGGCCTTCGTCATTGTCACTGAAAAGCTCTTGGTCTTCACCGTCGTCACCAGAAAGCTCTTGGCCTTCATCACGGTTGTCCGCAGAGCCCTCGGCCTTCACCGTTGTCACTGGAGCGCTCTTGGCCTTCGTCATCGTCATCCTCGGAGAGCCCGAAGCCTTTGTCATCATTCTTGGAGAGTCCTTGGTCTTCACCGCCGTCATCGTCACCAGAGAGTCCTCGTCCCTCATCGTGGTCACGAGAGTCCTTCCTCATCGTCACCAGAGAGTCCCACCCCGTCCTTCATCATGGTCACCGAAGAGCCCTTGTCCTTCATCGTCGTCACCGGAGTCCTCCTCCTGCCTCGTGAAGAGTCCCCACCCTTCGTCATCGTCACCCGAGCGCCCCCGTCCTTCACAATCACGTTCGGCACCAGAGTCCCCACCCCGTCGCTGTCGTCACTGTCACCAGATGGCCCCTGTCACTGCAGAGCCACCGGCCCCTCCGTGTCACCCCCCTCGTCCCCACGCCCCCCCCCCCACCGCCGGGGGTGACATCACCACTAAATTATTGCAGCCCCCGGGCACCAATTCGCCCCCGTTTCCACCCAAAACCACCAACCACTCCAGCTGCGGGGGGGCTCCCGGGTGGCCCCGGCCCTCGTTGTCCCCAGCTGGGGGCTCTCCTGTCCCCTCCGTGTCCCCTCCGTGTCCCCTCCCGAATCCATCCTGGTTTGGTTCATTTTTTTTTTTCCCTTTTTAAAGCTTTTTTTCGTGTCCCCCCCCCCCCCTCCTTTTTTTTTTTTCTTTTTTTTTTTTTTTTTTCATATTGAAAAGCCGCCCCCGGGCGAGGAATAAACCCGGGATGTAAAGCCACCGCCTGTCCCTTGTCACCTTCCTGTCCCCAGGGCCTGTGTGTGTGTGTGTGGGGGGGGGGTCCTCATGTTCTGCCCCCCCCCCCGGGGTCCTCCAGGCCCACTTTAGGGTCCCACCCCTGTCCCTTGGGGTCCCCGTGGTGGGGGGGGGGGGGTCCCTCCACCCCTAGATGTCCCCATGGTGGTCCCTTTGGGGTCCCCAGGTCACCTCCACAGCCCCCCCCCCCCCCCCCCATGTCCTTTCTGTCCCCTTTAGGGGGGTCTCCTGTGTCCCCCCCCCCCCGCCCCCACTTGTGCAGTGTCCCCCTTTGGGGTCTGCTGTAGTCCCCGTGTCACCTCTGATGTGTCCCCCCCCCCCCCAGTCCTGCACTGGGTGTCACACCGTCCCACGGGCGTCCCCTCTAAGGTTCAGGGTCCCTCTTAGGGCCACCAGTGTCCCCTCTGGGGGTCCCCAAACCTCCCCCCCCACCCCCCCCGAAGGGACCCAGCTCTGTCCCTTGTGGACGCAGCAGTTTTAATGACACGGGGACAGGACGCGGGGACGTGTCCCCCCCCCCTCACCTTGGGACCTGAGGGGTGGGTGGGGATGGCAGCACGCGCAGAGGGTGGCACTTTGGGGACGGGGGGCAGCGGCGCCTTGGGGACACCGGGGCGGCACCGCGGGGGACGTAACACTGGGAGGTGGTGGCACTTCGGCGGGGGGGGGGGGGACACAGCACTCCAGGCAGCGGTGGCACCTCGCAGGCAGGGTGGCACACGCTGGGGACACAGCATCACCGGGAGGTGGTGGCACTTCGGCAAGACTGGGGGGCGGGGGGGGCTCCGGAGGGTGGTGGCACCATGGGGACAGGGCTCCAGGGAGCGGTGACACCCCCCCAGGCGGGGTGGCACCAGCGTGTAGTGGCACTTGGGGGACACGGTGGCACTGGCTCAGGCCTGGCACTCGGACTTCTTCTGCGCGGCCTGTGGGGACACATTGGGGACTGAGGAGAGGACCCAGGTGTGTCCCCCCCCCACTCTGGGGACCCCAGTGTCCTCCGTGTGTGTCCCCCCCCCCCCGCCAAGGGACACCCTCGGTCTCCCCAGGGACGTCCCGGTGTCCCCACACCCAGGGGACAGAGGTGTCCCCACCCACCCAAATGACCTCCATGGCCAGGTGCCCCCCCCCAGGGGACCCAGATGTGACACCCCTGTCCCCGAGGGAACCCAGGCGTCCAGGACACCCCCCCCCAGGGGACCCAGATGTGACACCCCTGTCCCCGAGGGGACCCAGGCGTCCAGGACACCCCCCCCCAGGGGACCCAGATGTGACACCCCTGTCCCCGAGGGGACCCAGGCGTCCAGGACACCCCCCCCCAGGGGACCCAGATGTGACACCCCTGTCCCCGAGGGGACCCAGGCGTCCAGGACACCCCCCCCGCCAGGGGACCCAGATGTGACACCCCTGTCCCCGAGGGGACCCAGGCGTCCAGGACACCCCCCCCCCCCCGCCAGGGGACCCAGATGTGACACCCCTGTCCCCGAGGGGACCCAGGCGTCCAGGACACCCCCCCCCAGGGGACCCAGATGTGACACCCCTGTCCCCGAGGGGACCCAGGCGTCCAGGACACCCCCCCCCAGGGGACCCAGATGTGACACCCCTGTCCCCGAGGGGACCCAGGCGTCCAGGACACGCCCCCCCCCCCCGCCAGGGGACCCAGATGTGACACCCCTGTCCCCAAGGGGACCCAGGCATCCAGGACAACCCCCCCCAGGGGACCCAGATGTGACACCCCTGTCCCCGAGGGGACCCAAGCGTCCAGGACACCCCCCCCCTCCGCCAGGGGACCCAGATGTGACACCCCTGTCCCCGAGGGGACCCAGGCGTCCAGGACACCCCCCCCAGGGGACCCAGATGTGACACCCCTGTCCCCGAGGGGACCCAGGCGTCCAGGACACCCCCCCCAGGGGACCCAGATGTGACACCCCTGTCCCCGAGGGGACCCAGGCATCCAGGACAGCCCCCCCCCCCCCAGGGGACCCAGATGTGACACCCCTGTCCCCGAGGGGACCCAGGCATCCAGGACACCCCCCCCCAGGGGACCCAGATGTGACACCCGTGTCCCCGAGGGGACCCAGGCGTCCAGGACACCCCCCCCCCAGGGGACCCAGATGTGACACCCCTGTCCCCGAGGGGCCCCAGGCGTCCAGGACACGCCCCCCCCCCCCCGCCAGGGGACCCAGATGTGACACCCCTGTCCCCGAGGGGCCCCAAGCATCCGGACGGACCTGGGTGACGCTGACGCCCGTCAGGGCCTCGACGGCGGCTGGCAGGCGGGTGACGACGTCCAGGATCTCCCCCGGGAGCCGCGACACCCCGATGTCACCGGAGCCACCGGCCACCAACGTCACCCGTCGCGCCCCCAGCAGCGGCTGCGCCACCGCCTCTGCCACCTGCTCCCCAAAAACGGCCTCTTTCGCCCCAAAAATCTGCCCAGGGCACCCCAAAATCCCCACATCTCACCCCAAAATCCACCTGGGGCACCCCAAAATCCCCCCCCCCCACCTTTGCCGCCTGTTCCAAAATCACCCCGTTTCACCCCAAAATCTGCCCGTGCCCCCCCTGAATTGCCCCGTGCTTCCTCTTGCCCCAAACCCCCATGTATCACCCCAAAATCTACCCACGGCACCCCCAAATCCTCCCTGGGACCCCCCCCCCCCCCAAATCTGTGGCCCCCAAATCTTTGGGCTCTGGATACCCCAAAAGGAACCTCAAATCCCCCCCCCGAGACCCCCCCCCAAACCGCCCCCACCCCACAGGAGGGACCCCCCAATCCATGGAGGGGCCCCAAAATACCCCTGGGGCACCGCTGAGACCCCCTTGAGGGGGACCCCAAATACCCCCAGGGACACCCCCCCCCCCCAAATCTGCCCTGGGATGCCCCCAAACTGCCCCCACCCCCTGGAAAGCACCCCCAAATCCATGGGGGAGACCCCAAAATACCCCACAGGGACCCCTGCGATACCCCCCCCGAGACCCCCAGATGCTCCCTAGGGACCCCATAGATGGGTCCCCATAGGGACCCCCAGACGCTCCCTGTCCCCGTGGGTCCTCCCGCCATGGGGACACCCCCCCCCGCCCCCCATAGGAGAAACCCCAAAATATCCTGTGGGACCCCAAAATACTCCTTGGGGACCCTGGAAACACCCCCCTGAGACCCCCTGGCTACCTTGTAGGGACCCCCCCCGCCCCAAAGCGCCTCCACCCCCCAGAGAAGGGGGGGGAAGGGGGGGGGAAGGGGGGGGGAAGGGGGGGGGGGGTCGCCCCCAAATACCTGGGGGAGCCGCTGCAGCACCATGTCGACGACGGCGGCCTCCTGGTACTGCCCGAAAGCCTCCGCCTTCGCCGCCGTCTGCGCCGCCTCCGCCCGCGCCCGGGCGGCCACCGCCGCCGCCCGCGCCGCCCCCGTCACCTGCGGGACACGCCTGGGTGTCCCCCCCCCCCCCGCACGCCTGGGGACCACCCACCCCCCCACATCCCCCACCACCAGGGTCCAACCCCCCCCCCCCCCTCCCACCACCACCACCCCAAACGCTTGGGGCCCCCGTCACCCCCACCCGGATGGCTGTGACCCCCCCACCCTGGACACCAGGGTCCCCTGTCACCCCTCCTTCCCCCTGTCACCCCCCCTTCCCAGATACCTGGGTCCCCTGTCACCCCCCCCCGCCCCCACCACTTTCCTGGAAGCCAGTGTCCCCTGTCACCCCCCATTCCTGGACACCAGGGTCCCCCAGACGCTTGGGTCCCCTGTCACCCCCCCAGTCCTGAATACCTGGGTCCCCAGGACACCTGGGTCCCCTGTCACCCCCCCTTCCTGGCTGCCTGGGTCCCCTGTCACCCCCACCCAGACGCCTGGGTCCCCCGGACACCTGGGTCCCTTGTCACCCCCACCCAGACACCAGGGTCCCCTCTCACCCCCCCTTCCTGGACACCAGCGTCCCCCGTCACCCCCACCCAGACCCCGTGTCCCCCAGATGCCTGGGTCCCCTGTCACCCCCTGCCCAAACACCTGCATCCCCTGTACACCAGGGTCCCCTGTCACCCCCACCCGGCCACCAGGGTCCCCTCTCACCCCCCCTTCCTGGCTGCCTGGGTCCCATCACCCCAACCCAGACACCAGGGTCCCCAGGACACCAGGGTCCCCTGTCACCCCTCCTTCCCGGACACCAGGGTCCCCCCACGACCCCCCTTTCCCTGATGCCTGGGTCCCTTGTCACCCCCACCCAGACACCTGGGTCCCCTGTCACCCCCCCTTCCTGGACACCAGCGTCCCCTCTCACCCCACATTCCTGGACACCAGGGTCCCCTGTCACCCCCCCCCCAGACACCAGGGTCCCCTGTCACACACACCCCACCCCCCCCCCCCCGCCAACCCTGGACACCAGGGTCCCCTGGGACGACCTGTGTCCCCCTCTCATCCCCCTCCTGGACCCTGTCCCCCCCAGGTGACTGTGTCCCCTTGTCACCCCCTGCCTGGACACCTGCGCCCCTTGTCACCCCCCTGCCCAAACGCTCGGGTCCCCCGGACACCAGGGTCCCCTGTCCCCCCCCCTCCCCACCCCGGGTCCCCCCGACTCACCCTCATGGCTTCGGCCTCAGCCTCTGCCTGCATCATCACCTGCGACCTGCGGGGGGGGCGGGGCTTGAGAAGGGGGCGTGGCCTGGAGGGGCGCGGCCTGACGAAGGGGGCGTGGCCTACAAGGGGGGGGTCCTTTTAAAGCAGCAACCTGCCCTTAAACGGGCCGCGGCTTTCCAATGTGGTGGGGCCCACGGCCACGGGGGTGGGGCTTATTGGAAGGGGGCGGGGCTCCCTTTCAAAGGGCCCCACCACCCTTAAAAAGGGCACGACGTCAGAGTGGTGGCACCCCAGCGGGAAGGGTCACACTGCCCTTTTAAAGCACGGGGCTGCTTTTAAAGGGGGCACGGCTTCACCCAAGGCGGTGGGGCCCACCATGGGGGGGTGTGGCTTAGGAGATGGGGTGTGGCTCCTCTTTAAAGGGGCGTGGCTTCCCTTAAAGGAGGCGTGGCTTCACCCAAGGCGGTGGGGCCCACCATGGGGGGGTGTGGCTTAGGAGATGGGGTGTGGCTCCTCTTTAAAGGGGCGTGGCTTCCCTTAAAGGGGGCGTGGCTTCACCCAAGGCAGTGGGGCCCACCAGAATGGGGTTGTGGCTTGGTAGACAGGGTGTGGCTCCTCTTTAAAGGGGCATGGCTTCCCTTAAAGGGGGCGTGGCTTCACCCAAGCAGGTGAGACCCACCAGAATGGGGATGTGGCTACCCTCAAAGGGACGTGGTTTCTCTTAAAAGGGGCATGGCTTCATCCAAGGTGGTGGGGCCCACCATGGCGGGGTTGTGGCTTGCTAGATGGGGTGCGGCTCCTCTTTAAAGGGGCGTGGCTGCCCTTAAAGGGGGCATGGCTTCACCCAAGGAGGTGGGGCCCACCAGCTGGGGGCGGGGAAGGGGCAGGGGCTCACCGCTGGGCCTCGGCCAGGCGCTCGAGGCGGTAGCGCTCGGCCTCGGCGGGTTTGCGGACGGTAGCCTCCAGCTCCCGCTCGCGGCGGCCGATCTCGTGCTCCTGCAGCTGCGCCTGCTGCGCCCGCTCCACCACCAGCACCTGCGCCCGCTGCTCCTCGATCTGCTGCTTCGTCCTCGCCACCTGCGCCCACGGCACCCCTCAGCCCCGCGACGGCACCCAGGTGTCTGGGGGGGACCCCAACATCTTGGGGGGGGGGGGGGGGACACCCAGGTGGAGAACCCAGGCACCCATGGGGATTGTCAGGGGGGACCCAGGTGTTTTGGGGGGACCAAGGTGCTGGGGAGACCCCTGAGTCCTGGGAACCCGAGTGTCTGGGGGGGGACCCAGCATCCGGGGGGGGACCCAGGCACTGTGGGGGCGTGCGGGGGGGGGGGGGGGGGGGGCTGAGTGTCCTGGGGAGGGGACCCAGGTGTCCAAAACCCCACCAAGGAGGGACCCAGGTGTGTGTGGGAAGCCCAGGTGACCCAGGAGGGGTCCCCCACATCCCAGGGGACACAAACCCAGGTGTCCAAGGTGTCCGGGACCACGTCAAGGAGGGACCCAGGTGTGGGGGAGGGGCCCAAGAGGGGTCCCAAACGCCCCGGGAAGGGGACACGCAGGTGTCCAGCGTACCTGGAGCTGGTAGGCCAGGTCAGCCTGGGCCTTGCGGGCGCTGACGGCGGCGTCGCACAGGGCCTGCTGCACCTGGAAGTCGCGCTGGGCCTGCGCCATGGCCGTCTCGCTCAGCAGCTGCGCCGACACCTGCTCCTGGCGGGCTCGTGCCTCCTGCGGGGACAAGGGGGACATGGGGGACACCGAGGGAAAGGGGGACACCGTGGGGTAGGGGGGGGGTGCGCTGGGAGATGATGAAAGGAGATGGGGGACACGGGGCGGGGGCTGAGGAAGGACGTGGTGACGACGTGGGACTGGAGAGGCGTGGGGACACGGGGGGACATGGGGGAAGGCTGCGGGACGGGGGGGACACCAGGGACGGGGGGACACCAGGGACAGGGGGAATACTGGGAAACCGCAGGCATGGGGACGTTGAAGGGGGACACGGTGACGCCGTGGGACGGAGAGGTACGGGGATGCTGGGGGACATGGGGGAGCGCTGCAGGACAGGGGGACCCCAGGGGACAGGGGGGGATACTGGGAAACCATAGGCACGGGGACATCGAGGGGGGACACATGGGGACATTGAGGGGGGACACATGGGGACACCGGGGGTTGGGGTGGCGTGGAGGGACACGGGGAGACCGAGGGGCCCAGGGACATTGGAGGGGGACACGGAGACGGATGGGGACCTCGGCGGTGACATTGGGGGTGCACGAGGAGGATGCTGGGGGGGGGACGGGACGTGGAGACCTCAGCGAGGAACCGGGGGGGGGACGTGGGCACACACGGGACGCCAGGGAGAGCCGGAGGTGACGGAGGTGACAAAGGTGACAGCTCACGCGGATGCCAGCGTCCCGCTTGGCCTCGGCCTCCCCGACGCGGGCGTCGCGCTGGACCTGCGCCGTGCGGCCCTTCCCCAGCGAGTGCAGGTAGTCCTGGGGACGGGGACACGGGGACGGTGTCACACCCCCTGTCCCACCCCGACCGCGGCCGTCCCTGCCCCAACGAACGCTGGTGGCCCTGAGGACAGCCCCGTCCCTCTCTGGATGTCCCCACGGCCTGTCCCCACTGTCTGTCCCCACCCTGGTGGCCCCGTTCCCACCCTGGGACAGCGTCCCAGTCCTTCAGCCAGCGTCCCCACCCCCGTGCCACTGTCCCCAAAACGCTGTTCCTCTGTCTCCGTCCCAACGTCTCCATCGCTACGTCCCTCTCTCTGTCCCCCCCACAACCCTTTTTTGTGTCAGCTTCACCCCCAGGTCATTGTCCCCGTCCCTGGATCGTCGTCCCCAGGCCCACAGTCTTCTGTATCCCCGTGTCACCAGCGCCGCTGACCACACTGATGTCTACGTCCCCTCTGTGTCCCCATGTCCCTGGTGCCACCTGGCCATCGTAGACGTCCTTCAGGGTAGAACTAACCATCTTGACACCCTGGTCCCCACCCTGTCCCCCCCCTCTGTCATCGCCCCAGTGCTCCCTGGTCGTTGGGGATATTCTTCAGAGCGTAAACGACCATGTTGACGCCCTTGTCCCCACCCTGTCCCCCTTCTGGTGCCACCTGCTCATCACAGGTATCCCTCAGGGTGTAGGTGACCCCGCTGACACCCTTGTCCCTACCCTGTCCCCTCTCTGTCCTCTCCCCAGTTGCCACCTGGTCATGACAAATATCCTTCAGTGTGTAGCTGACCACGTTGACACCCTTGTTCGTATCGTGTCCCCTTGTGTCCCCCCTCTGTTGCCCCCCTGGTGCCACCTGGTCATCATGGATGGCCTTCAGAGCGTAGCTGACCATGTCGACGCTCTTGTCCCCACTCTTGTCCCCACTCTGTCCCCTTTCTGTCCTATCCCTGGTGCCACCTAGTCATCATGGATGTCCCTCAGAGCGTAGCTGACCACATTGACATCCTTTTTCCTACTGTGTCCCCTTGTGTCCCCCCTCTGTCCTTCCCCAGGTACCATCTGCTCATCATAGATATCCACCAGGCTGTAGGTGACCACGCTGACGCTCTTGACCTCACCCTGTCCCCCCTCTGTTCCCTCCCCAGGTGCCACCTGTCCATCATGGATGTCCTTCAGAGCGTAGCTGACCACGTTGACGTCCTTGTTCCTACTGTGTCCCCTTGTGTCCCCCCTCTGTCCTTCCCCAGGTGCCACCTGCTCATCATGGATATCCCCCAGGGCGCAGGTGACCACGTTGACGCCCTTGTCCCCACCCCGTCCCCTCTCTGTCCCCTCCCCAGGTGCCACCTGGTCATCGTGGATGTCCCTCAGAGCGTGGCTGACCACATTGACGTCCTTGTTCCTACTGTGTCCCCTTGTGTCCCCCCTCTGTCCTTCCCCAGGTGCCACCTGCTCATCGTGGATATCCCCCAGGGCGCAGGTGACCACGTTGACGCCCTTGTCCCCTCCCTGTCCCCTCTCTGTCCCCTCCCCAGGTGCCACCTGGTCATCGTGGATATCCCCCAGGGTGCAGGTGACCATGTTGACACCCTTGTCCCCACCCTGTCCCCTCTCTGTCCCCTCCCCACGTGCCACCTGCTCATTGTGGATATCCCCCAGGGTGCAGGTAACCACGTTGACGCCCTTGTCCCCACCCCGTCCCCTCTCTGTCCCCTCCCCAGGTGCCACCTGGTCATCGTGGATGTCCTTCAGGGTGTAGCTGACCACGCTGATGCCCATGTTCACCAGGTCGGAGGAGGCCACATTGAAAACCTGCTCCGAGAACTTCTGCCGGTCCTTGTAGATCTCCTGGGGGGCGGGGCATGGGGAGGGAGGGGCTTAGGGTGGGTGTGGCCATGGGTGGGCGTGGCCTCCCAAGGGGCGTGGCCACCAGGGTCAGGCTTGGCCCAAGGGGCAAGGGGGTGTGTGGCTTCATTGGCCGAGGGGTGGAGCCCGGGGAGGTGGGGGTCCCATTGGTGGGGCTTTAGCAACGGGGCGGGGCCTAATGGGGTGGGGCCCTCGTTGGGGGGTGGAGCTTCCATGGGGTGGAGCTTATTAAAAGGGGTGTGGCTTGTAGCGGGGGTGGGGCTCAGAGGGAATTGGGGGGGTTCCAAAAGGGAATTTCTCGCGGAAGGGGGGTGGCCCATCCCCAAGGGGCACGTCTGGCCCCCGCCCTCTCCTCACCTCCACCGTCATGTGGGCCATGATGGCGCGCTGGTGGCCCTCCAGGGTCTCCAGGGCGATCTGGGCGATCTCGCTCTCCGACTTGCCCAGGAACATCTGGCAGGCGGCCGCCAGCATCTCCTTGTTCTGCCCCTGGATCTTCACCTGTTCCCCAACACACACACACCCCCCCCCCCCCCCACCGCAACCAGGGAAACACACCACGGTCTCGCAAACGCCTCTCGCGCGCTCGCCCCCCACCCCGGGGGAGGGGGGGCCCACCAACACAGCGTGACCCCTTTAAGAGCAAGACAGGTGCGACTCTGCCATGGCAGAGCCCTTTTAAAAGGCTGCCACACCCTACAACCCCCCCCCCCAGATATTGGGGGGGGGGGGGGGGGCGCCATGACAAGAGCTTTTCAAGACGCCGCTACCCCTTCCAGAAGGTTTTTTTGGGGGGGGGGGGGGAGCTAATAATGACGCCTTTTTAAGAGAACGCTGCTCCCTCCCTCCCAGAAAGGGTCCCAGATTGGGGGGGGGGGGGGGGGGGCATCACAACACCCCTCTTTTAAGAGGATGCCGCCCCCCGCCCCAGTGATGCTTTTTCAAGGAAACGTCATTCCTTGAGGGGGGAAGGGGGGGGTACGGAGATTTTAAAACGACGCTGCCCCTTTAAATGGGGGGTGGGCCCCACCAGGACAAGCCCCTTTTAAATAACACCCCGTCCCCATCCACTGAGGGGGGACGAGACACCCTTCTACCAAGCCCCTTTTAAGAGCTATGGTGGGGCCCACGGAAACGAGCCCTTTTAAGGGCGCGCCCCCCACCCCCCCCCAGCCACGCTGCAGCATGACATGACCGTTTTAAGGGGGCCCCGCCCAAGAGCTGGTGGGCCCCACCGCCTTACCCCCTTAAAAGGGGCTGCGCCCGCCCTGCTGGGGGCCGCTGTAGGGAAACGGGGCGGGGGAGGGGAAGGGGAAGGTGGGTGACAAGGTGGGGGGGGGGGTGACACGGAGTGTGGGGGGGTGACAGGTACCTGGGCGATGCCGGTGACGGAGATGGGGACGCCGTGGCGGGTGTACACCTTCTCACTGCGCACGTTGAGGGTGAGGGTGTTCAGGGAGATCCTGGGGGGGACGGGGGGACGGAGGGGGGGACGACACACAACAGGGGTCACCCGGTGTCCCCTCCTGTCCCCCATATTCCCTCTCGTGTAACACTGCACCCCCATGTCACCCTCATGGCCCTCCTTTTCCCACCCCCCCCAGGTCCTGCGTCACCCCCCCACCCTCCTGCCACCCTGTCCCCCTGTCCCCACCCTGTCCCCATGCCCCCACCCTGTCCCCCTGTCCCCCTCACCGCTGGATCTGCTGCAGACACGGCACCACCAGCACCCGCCCCCCGGCCACCATCACGGGGGGGCTGCGGCAGAAACCTGTGGGGACGGGGGGGACGACACCCAGTTAACCATGGCGGGGGGACACACACACCCATGGGGACCCAGGCGTCTGGGGGGGACCCAGGCGTCCGGGAGGGGGACATCCAGTTGGCTGGGGGGGGGGGGGGCATCCATGGGGACCCAGGCATCCGGGAAGGGGACACACACCCAGATGACAATGGGGGGGCACCTATGGGGGACCCAGGCGTCCAGGAGGGTCCCGGGCATCCGGGGGGGGCGGGGGGGGACGGGGACGACGATGACGCACGACTCAGGCGTCAGAGGGGGGGGACCCAGGTGTCCAGGAAGGGGACACCCACCCAGTTGACTATGGGGGGGCACCTATGGGGGACCCAGGTGTCCGGGGGGGGAAGACCCAGGCATCTGGGAAGGGGACACCCAGTTAACCATGGGGGGGGGCACCCACGGGGACCCAGACGTCCGGGAGGGACCCAGGCATCCGGGAGGGGGACAAGCAGTTAACCATGGGGGGGGGAAGGGGGGGACCCGGGGGGACCCATGGGGACCCAGGCATCTGGGGGGGGACCCAGGCATCCGGGAAGGGGATACCCACCCAGCTGACTGGGGGGGGGCACCTACGGGTGACCCAGGAGTCCGGGAAGGGGACACCCAGTTGACTGTGGGGGGGCCACCCATGGGGACCCACACGTCCGGGGGGAACCCAGGTGTCCTGGGAGCGGGGGGGGGACCCAAATGACCATGGGGGCACCCAGGACACCTTGCGGGGGGGGTACCTATGGGGACCCAGGCGTCCGGGGGGGGCAGGACACCCAGGAGGCTCGGGGTGGAGGGGACCCAGGCGTCCGGGGGAAGCCCCCGACTCACCCGACACCACCATGGCCTCGTTGGGGCCGCAGGTGAAGAACATCTCTGCGGAGAGACCCGGAACGGGACCCCGGGATCCGGTAACACACACACACCCCCCCCTCCGCCCCGGTCCCGGTCCCGGTCCCGATCCCGGTCCCGATCCCGATCCCGATCCCGGCCCCGGGTCGGGTCCTCCCGCTGCGGCCCGGCCCCACCCGCCGCCGAACCGCCACGATCCCGGCAGCCCCCGCGGCAGCACCCCCGCCCCTTCCCGCCGTTTCTCCCTGCTCTGCCCAGCGACCCGTGGCGTCACCGAGCTTCTCGCCGTCCCATTGGGCAGCGGAAGGGAGGCGGGGTGGCCGCGCGGCGCTGTGAGGGGAGCAAGGGGGCGCTGCGCCGCCATCTTGTGGGCGAGCGGGCAGCGACGGGACGGAGCCCCGGCCTGTTGCCAAAGAGAGACCGCTTTGTTTATAGCCATATGCTAGCTAAAACGGTGTTTGTTTCCTACCACCAACCTTTTTACTGTGTGAGAAAATAGCTGATTACTGGCCTTCTTACTGTGTGAGAAAATAGTCACTGAGCTGATGTTAATGAGGAGACAGCCAGAAGTCGCTCCTCACCAAGGACGGGGTAACAAGTGGTTAACCACTTCAAGGTTCTTTTACGTGTCAAGTATGTTCTCTACCGATTAGGATAGAGCTGTGGCTGCTTCAAGGGACATCCGTATCACGCTCAAGAAGTTGGCAAGCTTACAGTAAACTTTTACTGTCCTGAGATGACTCAATACCTTAAAAATGAGGAAGGGTCTCCTCGCCCAAACGACCACCGAGAAGCTCACGCTTGGCGCGGAAGTGTTTTGCCGATGCAGCAAAACTTAATACGCCTGCGCGGAAAGGCTGTTGGGTCATCCTGATGAATCTGTAAGCCTGGGTGGAGTTATGTATCAGGTAGGTGGAATTATGAGAATATTTATATTAATGTATGAGACTATATTTAGAATGTTAGTACCTCCCACCTATATTTGATTGTTCAGTAATAGATACACACGATTAACACCACCAAGTTACAGCTCCCACGCATGCTCAAGGGAAGGGTCTTCACCTGGGCGAGGCTCTTCTTGACCTACGAGCGCAATTTTTATTATTATAATGAAGGTAGTTCAGCTTAGGACACTTAAGAATTTTCACTTTCCCGCCAAGTTGGCTAAACTTCTCAAAACCGTGTAGATTAGTACCATCCTCAAGGTCCTTACGTTCAATGCGCCTCCTCGAGAATGATACGATACTTGCCTCTCTCAATGAGGAGTTCTTTTCATTAACTCGTGTTTGCTAAATTCAAGGAGAGAATCCTCATTATCCATGGGAATGCACATGAGGCCTTTCAATACTAATTACTAATAACATTTCCAGGATGTGCTTTGGTAACACCACCGTCAGAGACCTCCCTGTGCCGGGGGTTTTATTGTAGGGTCTCCTGGAGTCTACAGTCACCCCTACATTAAGGTGGAGATTTTGTCCCTGGGCAGGGGGTGGCCAGAGCTCGTACACACCGCGGATTGGCTCGTTGGGGACGTGAAGGTCAAAGGTGACCCGGGTCGCGGTGACCATGAGATGGTGGAGTTCGGGATCCTGAGGACAAGGAGGGTGACAAGGTCACAGCCCTGCACTTCAGGAGAGCACTTTGACTTCTTCAAAGATCTGCTTGGAAGAATCCTTCGGGATAAGTTCCTGGGGGGAAGGGTGTTTCCAAAATGGATTTCCTTGCGTTTTGCGCGTGGGTGCGGGACAGAAAGGCAGCAGAAGTAGGCGCTAGCTCAAACCCCCCGTTTGGTCTGGTTTCTTCTCGCAGCAGACCCACTTGTATGGGTGAGAGCACTCTTGGCCAAGTTCTCTTGTGCAGCTCTTCGAAGCCGTCTTTATCTTGGAGCTTTTTAACATGGGGGGGCCCCAAGAAAACTGGTCGATGTTCATGGATGACCTCCTCCGAGGAAGCTGGCCTGTGTCAGCAATAGTGTGGCCAGCAGGAGCGGGGCAGTGACCGTCCCCCTGTCCTGGGCACCGGGGAGGCCCCACCTCGAGGGCTGTGTCCAGTTTTGGGCCCCTCACTCCGGGAAAGACCTTGAGGGGCTGGAGCGTGTCCGGAGAAGGGCGACGGAGCTGGTGAGGGTCTGGAGCACGAGTGTGGTGAGGAGCGGCTGAGGGAGCTGGGGGGGTTCAGCCCGGAGAAACGGGGGCTGAGGGGAGACCTTCTCGCTCTCCGCAGCTCCCTGGAAGGAGGGGGCAGCCGGGGAGGGGGTCGGTCTCTTCTCCCAAGCGATAGCACGAGAGGAAACGGCCTCGAGTTGCGCCAGGGCAGGTTTAGATTGGATATCGGGAAAAAATTTTCTTCATGGAAAGGGTTATTAAGCCCAGGACCGGGCTGCCCGGGGAAGGGGTTGAGTCGCCATCCCTGGAGTTATTCACAAGGCGTGTAGACGCGGTGCTCAGGGACGGGGGTTGGTGGCGGTTTTGGCGGCGTGAGGTTGGGGGTTTGGACTCGACGATCTGAAAGGTCCCTTCCAACCCCGACCGTGCCATGATCCCTCCAGACCCACCGGGCGTGAGGGCGTCGGGGACGTCAGCGTGGGGGATGGCGGGAGCGGGATGAGCGGGGCGAGGGGCGCAGGGAAGGGGGGACACTGGGTACCAAACCAGCCCCCGGAGAACCGTGGGGTGCGGGACACCGAGGTCTCCCCCGGGGCCGGACAGGACACTGGGGGCCCGGGGACAAGACCGGGGCCGGGGGGGGGGGCGTTTCTGGGGCTGTGGGGCCCCAGCGGTGACCCCGGGGCGGGGGGACACGGGCAGAGCGGGGGTGCGGGGGGGTCTCGGGCCCTGAGGAGGGTCCCGGGGGGGGCCGAGGGCGAGGCTGCCCCGTGGAAGTCCCGGGGCGAAGGTCCCGGGCGGGGGTTGGCGTTCCCGGGATTCCCCTTCCCCCCCCCGCCCCGCGCTGCCTCCGGCCCTTTCGCTTTCGGTTCCAACCTGCGGAGCCGGGATCTGCCTGGCGCCCGGTGACGTCCGAGGCAGCTCGGGCTGCCATTGGCGGGCGGTGGGTGGCGGCGCCAATCGCGGGGCCTGGGGGCGTGGCGGGAGCGGTGTGTCCCGCGCGGACTCGGGGCTGTCGCAGAGCGGAGCATCGCGATGGGGCCGGGCCGGGCGCTGGAGCGGCTCCTGCTGCTGTTGGGGGTCCTCGGCGGGGCGGCGGGCGGTGAGCGGGGACCCGGGACCCCCCCTCCTGATCCCCCTCCATCCCCGGGCACCGGGACCCCCCTGGGCGCCCGTTCTTCGGACACCGGGAAACCTCCCCTTAACCCCCCCCTCTACCCTTGGGCACCGGGACCCCCCTGGACCCCCTTTTCTTGGCACGGGGAGACACCCCCCACCACCACCCCCTTCATTCCCCCTCCTTTCTTGGCCCTTGGGATTACCCCCCAGCCCCCCCTCCCCCCCGGACAACCGTTCCCCGGGCACCGGGACCCCCCTGGACCCACTTTTCTTGGCAGCGGGACACCTCCCCTTTCACCCCCCTCCTTCCCTGGGTACCGAGACCCCCTGGACACCGCTTCTCCGGGCACCGGGACCCCCCCTTTACCCCCCTCCATCCCCGGGCACAGGGACGCCCCAGAACACCCTTTTCATGGCACCCTCCGTCCCCCCCCCCCCCCGCCTTCCTTCACCCCCCTCCTTCCCTGGGCACCGAGACCCCCCTGGACCCCCTTCTTTGGGCACCGGGAACCCCCCCTTTCACCCCCCTCCTTCCCTGGGCACCGAGACCCCCCTGGACACCCCTTCCCCGGGCACCGGTGCCCCATTCCCTGGGTACTGGGACCCCCCCTTTAACGCCCCTCCATCCCCGGGCACAGGGACGCCCCTGAACACCCTTTTGGTGGCACCGGGACCCCCCTTCCTTCACCCCCGTCGTTCTCTGGGCACCGAACCCCCCCTGGACCCTCTTCTTTGGGCACAGGGACCCCCCCTTGACACCCCTTTATCCCTGGGCACCGGGACCCCCCTGAACCCCTTTTTCTTGCCATCAGGAACCCCCCCTTCACCTCCCCCTCAATCCCTGCTCCATTCTTGGCCACAGGGACCCCCCTGGACAACCGTTCCCATGCACCGGGAACACCCCCCGGGCACAGGAACCCCCCCTGGACCTCCCTTTCCGACCACTGCATCCTCCCCCCAGACCCTCTTCCCCCCCACATCCCCCTTCCCAGGACCCCGCCGGATGCTCTGGAACCCCCTTTCCCGGGTGCCCGGACCCCCTTCCTGGTCCCCCGGAGCCTCCCCTGGATCTGCCGCCCTTGACAGCGGGACCCCCCTGAGCCCCCCCTTCCTGGGCACCCCAAGTCTTCCATCCCTAGCCCCCCTTCTCCTTGATACCGGGAGCTCCCAGGCTCCCTGGGAACCAGGACCCCCCTCCTGGACACACCGGGCTCCCCAACATCCCCCCACCGGTCACATCCCCCCTGACCCTGCCCCCCACCCCCTCCCCGATCTGCTGCCCTGAGACCCCCCGCCCGGCCCCGCTGCCCACCCCGGCACCCTGGGCACCCTCATCCCTGTCACCCCCCTCCCCCCCCCCCCCCCCCCCAAGCCCCGTTGCCCCCCACCTCTCACCCCCCCCGTGTCCCCGCAGGGCCCCACTCCCTGCGTTACTTTCATGTTGCCGTGTCGGAGCCCAGCCCGGGGGTGCCCCAGTTCGTGTCTGTGGGGTACGTGGACGGGAACGTCATCTCGCGCTACGACAGCGAGACGGGGAGAGTAGTGCCCAGGGCGGACTGGATGGCGGCCAACCTGGACCAGGCGTACTGGGACAGCCAGACCCAGATCTTACAGGGCAATCAGCAGGTTGACCGCGTGAACCTGGAGACGCTGCGGAGCCGCTACAACCAGAGCCGGGGTGAGTGTGGGCTGGGCTGGGGCTCGGTGGGGCTGGGAGAGTCCCCCCTCCTGTCTTCCCCCCCGGCCCCGATCCTGCCCTGCCCCACGCTGCTGCCCCGGCTGGTGCCGGCCCTTCCCTGCCCGATGTCATTGTCACAGGGCTCCTCCCAGCCACTCTGTCCCCCAGCCCGAGGGGGTGGCAGCTGCCCTGTCCCTGCCCCACAGTGCTTGGGAGCCCCTGTCCCAGAGATGGGGCGGGGGGGGGAAGTGCTTCTGGCCACTCCACCCCCACCCCTAAGTGCCCAAAGCCCCCATCCCAGAACTGGGAGGCTCCTGGCCACCACGTCCCAGCCCCTCACTGTCCCCACAGCAGATGAGACCCCCAGAAGCAGAGGGGCTCCCCCCCCCCCCCGACAGTGTCCCAGCGCCTTGCCCTCCCCACGGTGCTCAGGGCCCCCATCCCACAGCCAGAGGGGCTCCCCCAGCCCCATCCCGTCTCCTTGTGCCCCCCACGGCCTTCAAGACCCATCCCAGCCCCTCGCTGTCCCAGGGTGCCGTGGGGCTGGGTGCCAGCCCAGCCACGCCGTGGGTGCCGGGGGTCTGCGTCACGGCTCTGGGTGACACCCCGAGTGCTGTGGGCCCCGGGCAGGACGGGGGGCAGCCCTGGTGCCGGTGCCCGATGGGCTCACCCAGGGCTGGGGTGGGGGGTGCTGCCGGGGGGTCTGTGCCCCACTGCGGGCCCCGGGCTGCAGCAGCCCCTCAGCCCCGGCTCCTGGTCGCGTTCCAGGGGTTCACAGAGTGCAGACCATGTATGGCTGTGACCTCCTGGAGGACGGTAGCACCAGGGGGTATAGTCAGTACGCCTACGATGGGAGGGACTTCATCGCCTTGGACATGGACACGATGACGTTCACCGCGGCAGACGCGGGGGCACAAATCACCAAGAGGAAGTGGGAGGAGGACGGGGCTGAAGCAGAGCAGTGGAAGCAGTACCTGAAGAACACCTGCATCGAGTGGCTGAGGAAATACGTGAGCTACGGGCGGGCCGTGCTGGAGAGGAAAGGTGAGGGCGAGACGGGGAGGCTGGGGAGCGGCCAGCGCGGGTGCGTGTGCCGTCCCTCACCGCCACCCCCTCCCCAGAGCCCCCCGCGGTCCGAGTGTCGGGGAAGGAGGCCCACGGGATCCTGACCTTGCGCTGCCGCGCTCACGGCTTCTACCCGCGGCCCATCACCGTCAGCTGGCTGAAGGACGGCGAGGTGAGGGACCAGGAGACGGAGTGGGGCAGCGTCGCGCCCAACAGCGACGGCACCTACTACACCTGGGCCTCCATCGAGGCCCGCCCGGGGGAGCAGGACAAGTACCGGTGCCGCGTGGAGCACGCCAGCCTGCCCGAGCCCGGCCTCTACGCGTGGGGTGAGCCCGGTGGCCTTGGGCACGTGGAGGGGTGGGCCGGGGTGGTTGCCCTTCCCCTGCTCACGGCGCTGCTCTCCCCCAGAGACGGAGTCCAACCTGTGGGCCATCGTGCTGGGGGTGGCCGTTGCCGTCGGGGCCGTCGCTGGCATCTGTGGATTCGTCGTATGGAAGCGGAAGTCGGGTAAAGCATCGGGGCCGGTGAGGCAGAGGGGTGCGGGAGGAAGGCAGGGCCAGGGGGGTCTGTGGGCACGAGCCCCTGTGCTCTGGGGAGCCCCCGAGGCTGCTGGGGAAGCGCGGTGGGTGCTGATGCCTCTCTCTCTCTGCAGGGAAGAAGAAGGCGGGCTACGGCATGGCGTCAAGTGAGTAGCGGGGGCCGGTCCGGCTCCAGCCGCTGCCCAGTGCCGGGGGGGTCTCGTGGCTCCGGTTTCTGGCCGCTGCCGGCATTTCCCGACCCCCATCCTCCCTGTGCCGCCCCTCGTTGCAGCCCCGTAGCGGGGACGTACGGAAGAGGTCGTGTGTCCCCCCCGGTGCTCGCGGCACCATCCTCCTCTCCCGGTGGCTGCAGCGCGGCCGTGGCTCCCGGCCGGCTCCTGGCACATGCCCCGTGCCCGTAGCGAGCCCGGGGCTGGCAGCTCACGGCTGTTTCTCTCTCGCAGGCACCGACAGTGGGTCTGGCAGCACGGGCACAGGTACGGCGTGGGGACGGACGGGGCGGCCCCAGCTCTCCGTGCTCCCCCCACAGCAACCCCCGGCTGCGGGAGGGGGGCACCGAGACGCCCAGAGCGGAGGGTTGGGGAGAGGGAGGTGGCCCTGGGTGACACTGTCTGTTCCTCCCGTCCCTGCAGGGGTCACCGCCTGAGCGCTGGACGAGGGGCCGGCGCGTGGCTGGATGCGGCCCCTGCCCTGGCCGGGGGCTGCCTGCAGAGAGAGCTTGTCCCGCCGCCCCCGCCCAGCCCCGCTGTGGTGCCGGGTCTTCTTCCCGCTTCCTATTTGCCGATTCTTTTAAATTCTGTGTGATGCAATTATTAGCCGTGGTTTTATTTTCAGGTTGTAACTGATTATTTTCTGCCCGTGCACGATTCCTGGCGCGCTCAATAAACGCTGGTCCCCCCCTCCCTCGGGCTGTGCCTCCTCTCCCGCTGCCGCTCTCCCAGCCTCGGCTCGAGGGTGGCCTGGGTTGAGCGACACGGGGCTAATTTCTCTTCTAATGCTGGGGAAAACTGCGCTTTTAGAAGATTCTAGTGTCTGAATGCGTGAAAATATTTACTTTATAGGCCGCTAGGCTCTGTGGGGTTCAAGGTCTCGGTGTTTCCGAGCTTTGCCAGGTGCGAGGATGAGGAGGAGCCCGACCCGGGCACTGACCCAGGCTGGCCATCAGGGTTGTTTCATACCGTGAACGTCACGTTCGATATAAATTAGGAAGTTTGCTGTGCGGTTCCCTCTCTTTCCCTCGCTGGCGGTGGTGCAGAGAACTCGTCGTCCTGGTGCCGGATCCCTGACCCTTCCCTTCCTCCCAAAGCCTCCCCGTGTCCCCCCTTCGCTGTCCCCTGCTGTGAGCGCACGCCTTCCTGCTGGTAGAATCGCCTGATTCTTGTATCTCTGATATTAATATCGTCTATTAAATCTGCTTATATTTCAACCCTCGGGTTTCCTCGTTTTTTCCCCGGTTCTTTCCGGGTGGGGAAGGGTCATGGGGTGATAGAACAATTGTCTGAACGACGATGAATTATTATGGGTTTTCTCAAACCCTAACAGAGGGCTGGGCTGGTTTTGCCTGGGCTTGGGTTGATTTTCTCGCTCGCAGCCCAGCACGATGCGGTGTTCAGGATTCCCGACCGCGACGCCGTTGGTGACGCAGCGCTGGGGCTGAAGAGCGTTGGCAGCGCTCAAGGTCTTCTCCGTTTCTCACTCGCCCCCTGGTGAGCAGATGGGGGTTGTGCCAGCGGTTGAGCGGGGACGCAAGCAGACAGGCGACCTAAACTAGCGGGAGTAGCACGGAATCACAGAATCGCCTGGTTTGGAAGGAAAATTGGAGATCAGCGAGTCCAACCATCCACCTAACGCTGCCAAAACCACCGCTAAACCATGTCCCTCAGCACCGCGTCTGCCCGGCTCTTAAATACCTCCAGGGATGGCGATTCCACCACTTCCCTGGGCAGCCTGTTCCAACGCTTGACAACTCTTTCATGTCCTGCTCAACGACAACAAGGGAAAAGAGGGGGTTGAGGGGGGACTGGGCACCTTTTCTTCGGGACGTGGCTGGGCATCCTTGTCCCTGTGGTGGCCGTGGTGAGCTCTGAGGCCACGTAGACGGGAGCTGAGGAGAAGCTCTCCCGATACGAGGCTACATAAAGAGGCGCTGAGAAGAAGCCCTCCTGCCCCGAGGCAAAGGACAAAGGGATTTGATGGCCTGGGACATCAGTCCCCTGGAAATAGAAGGCCCTGGTGGACACTGGTGCACACTGACCCCTGATGGCATCGGGGTACAAGGGGACAGGACACATCTGGATTTCTGGAGTGACGGGGGGATCCCAGTTGGCGTGTTGGGAGCCGAGGGGACCCAAGGGGAACCGAGAGGGAGAAGCGGCCGGTCCGGAGGCTCCGTGTGTCCCTGGCCTTGACTTGAAAGTCGGGCGCTTCATGGAAGTGAAGATCCTTCCAGGATCCCAAGGGGCAGCCGTGGGCTGCTGTAGGTACAGAGATGCCCCACACAGCAGCGTGCCCAGGTCGTGATATCACGAGGGGGAGGCCGGCAGAATAACGATGTCACACTGAGGTCAGCGCCACGCGCTTCCCACGGCGGCAGCGACAACCGGAGGGTGAATGTGGGGCTTCAGCGCCCGAGACCCTGCAGCCGGGCCGGGCTGTTCCCCCCCCGGCCCCCGCAGCCCCGCCAGCTCCTCTCCGAACCAATTCTGCTTTATTTCGTACAAATCTCCCTCCCGCCGGGAGCGTCTGCCGGGGCAGGAGTCGGCCCCTGCTCCCTGCAGCCCATCCCCGGGGTCTCTGGCTGCCCCGCGCTGGGGTAGCGCTGCAGCAGGCGGCTGTAGGGCCCGTGGCGGCTCCGCAGCTGGGCAGGCGTCCCCGTCTCCACCACGGCGCCGCGTTCCAGCACCACGAGGCGGTCGGCCGCCTCCAGCATCCGCGGGCAGTGGGTGATGAGCAGCACCGTCCTGGTCCCCCCGCTCCGCGCCCACTGCTGCAGCTGCGGGAGATGCCGACACCCATCACAACCCGCCGTGGGGCTCGCACCCGCCACCCCCCCCTGACCCCAGCACCTCCCGCCGCTCACCGCTGCCTCGCCCTCCCCGTCCAAGGCGCTGGTGGCTTCGTCGAGGATGAGGACGGTGGGTCGCCGCACCAGGGCCCGGGCGATAGCGATGCGCTGCTTCTCCCCAGCCGAGAGCTGCCCCCCTTTCTCCCCGACGTCTGCGCAACGAAAGGCCGGGGGCTCAGCAGGACCCTGGTGCCTGGGTCCCCTCCCCGCCGCCCCCCCCCCGGCACTCACCGGTGTCGAAACCCCGGTCCAGCGCCGAGATGAAGCCCAGGGCGCCGGCAGCGGCGGCGGCCGCCCTCACCTCCTCCTCCCCGCAGCCCTCCAGCCCGAAGACGATGTTGTCCCGGATGGTGCCGGAGAAAAGCACGGGCTCCTGCCCCACCAACGCCACCTGCCCCCAGGCGCAGGCTGAGACCGGGCACCACTCAGCGCAGCTGTGCTGCCCCACCTGCCCGCTGCTGCCCTCACCTGGCGGTGGAGGTACTGGTGCTCGTAGTCCCGCAGTGGCAGCCCGTCCAGCAGCACCTCCCCGGCCTCGGGCTCGTAGAATCGCTCCAGCAGCGCCGCGCAGGTGCTCTTCCCACTGCCGTTGAGTCCCGCCAACGCCGTCACCTCGCCGGGGCGCAGCTCAAAGGAGACGTCCTGGGTGGGGACGGGGGAGCAGGACGGGGCAGCGGTGGCGGGCGCTCAGGGACACCCCTCTCCCCTCCTTGGGGACGCCCGAGAGCCCTGGCTCTACCTGCAGGACGAGGTGCTCGGGGCGCGTGGGGTAGGCAAAGGAGACGTGTTGGAAGGCGACGTGGCCCCGCAGTGTGGCGGGCGCCCGCGTGCCCCCGGTGACCCCGGTGGGTTCCTTGTCCAGATACTCCAAGATCTTGTGACCGGCTGCCGCTTTGCTCAGCAAATCCCCGTGGCCAAACACCAGCGCCTGCATGGGGCAGGGGCGATGGCACCGGGGACAGGCACAGACGGACATGGTGGGTGGAGGGGGGGGACACGCGTCGCGTGGTCTCACCTGCACGTAGCGGCCGACTTTACCCTGGTAGAGGAGGAAGGTGACGAGGTCGCCGGCGGTGATGGTCCCCTCGCGGAGCTGCCGGTGCCCGTTGCAGAGCACCAGCACCTGCACCGCCAGCTGCAGCGCCTGCAGGGACGGGGGTCAGCGGGTTGTGGGGGGGAACGACAGGGGTGCCCGGACACCAGGGTCCCTCCTGCACCCGCCTCACCCGCTGGATGAGGGTGAAGAGCGCCCACTCCACATCTATCCGGTCCTTCAGCCCCAGCATCTCGGCCACCGCCCGGCTGTGGCGGCGCTCCTCCTCCTCCTCCCCGGCGAAGCTCCGCACCGTCTCGATGGAGGAGACGGCCTCCTGCACCACCGCCGCCGTGTTGGCCGTGGCGTCCAGCAGGCCTCGCTGCAGCACCTGGCCGGGGGGCAGCCGGATTCAGCACCCGTGGGGCGGCAACGGGACGTCCCCACCGGCCTGGACCCGTCCATCCCCTCCCCACCAGCCCCAAAGCTCTGTCCCCCCACCCCAGGGTCCCCACCCCACTGTCTCCATCCCTGACGACCCCATCCTGTCCCCACTGACCCCCTCCCCACCACCTCCGCCACAGGCCCCACTGTCCAGCGTGTCTCCATCCCACCATCCCATCCCCTCGGTCGCCATCCCACCATCCTGTCCACACCATCCCATCCCCACCGTCCCATCCTGTCATCCCATCCCATCCCCACCCTCCTGTCCCCACCACTCCCATTCCCACAATCCCACCCCCTCAGTCCCCACCCTGCCATTCCATCCCCACCGTCCCGTCCCCACCATTCCATCCTGTCGCCATCCCACTACCCCGTCCCATCCCCGCCATCCCATCTCCCTGATGCCCATCCTGCCATCCTGTCCCCACCATCCCACCCATTCCAATTCCCATCACCGCATCCGCCTGGTCCCCTTGGCTATCTCATCCCCCTTGTCCCATCCTGTCCCCATTCTCACCATCCCGTCTCCCTGGTCCCAATCCCACCATCCCATCCCCATTCCCACCAGCTCATCTCCCTGGTCCCCATCCCACCATCCTATCCCCGCTGTCCTGTCCCATCATCCCAACTCCCTGGTCCTCATCCCGCCTTTCCCATTCCCACCATCCCATCCACCTGGTCCCCATTGGCTATTCTGTCTCCATTGTCCCATCCCATCCCCACTCCCACCATCCATCTCCCTGGTCCCCATCGCACCATCCCATCCCCACTGTCCCATTCCGTCCCCATTCCCACCAGCCCATCCTCATCCCACCATCCCATCCCATCTCCCTGATCCCCTTCCCACCATTCCCATTCCCACCATCCCATCGCCTCGGTCTCCATCCCGTCCCCACCATCACCTGGTACCGGGCGTCATAGACTTTGCGCGCAGTGATGGTGAGGGGCACCTCCAGCAGCGCCAGCAGCGCCAGGCGGGGTGACAGCCCCACCATGAAGCCACCCAACCCCAACACCATGGCCAAGCTCCTCAACGCTATGTTGATGCTGCTCGGCACCGCCCGGCACAGCAAGGGCACGTCGTTGGCCAACCGGGCAGAGAGCTCAGCTGCGGGGACAGGGAAGGGTCAGTGGTGGGGCTGGGGGTCCTGGGGTGGGGTGATGGGGACCCCCCCTACCTGCCGGTGTCCCTTGGAAGAAGGCCAGATCCTGGCGCACCAAGCGGGAGAAGAGCTGGTGGCGGGTGCTCAGTTTGAGCCGGGCTTGCGCGAAGACGAAGAGACCCCCGCGGCAGCCGGCAAACAGCGAGCTGGGGGGGGGACACAGACACAGGGACCCCCGTCAGCCCGGCCACGGGGGACAGACGGACGGAGAAGGGGGACACAGGGACACCCACCTGCCCAAATCGGCAGCGAGGACCAGGCCGACGGTGAAGACGGTGAGTCCATCGCCGCGCCGGATGGCGTCCAGGGCTTTGCCGGTGCAATACGGCCCCGCGGTCTCACCTGGGCGGGCACCGGTGGGGTGTCACCAGGGGGGGGTCAGCGCAGGGGGGTGAGACAACAGCAACGTTGGGACCTTCCCCCACCGCCACCTCCGCCACCACTCACCCAGCACGGCCAACGCCAGGAAGAGGAAGGCGCCGCTAAGGACAGGCCACTCGGGCCACGCCAGCGCCAACAGCCGCCTCACGGCCACCGGTGACTCGGTGCCCACGGCCATGCCAGGTGCCGGCGCGGCCCAAGCCAGCAGCACCGCGGTGGTGGCACCGTGGGTCAAGGCCAACCAATGGGGCACGGCCGTGGCCAGCAGCACTGGGGCGGCACTGTGCGGCACCAGGAGGCTCCGGAGGGTGAGGAAGGTCGGGGGGGTGAGGCTGAGGACGACAGCAGCTCCCCGGGGACCCCCTGGTGCCAGTAGCCACCCGGCCACTGTGAACGCCAGTAGCCGCAGGCCGGCTTCCAGCCAGGTGGCTACCAGGCCCAACCAGGCCAGTGCCGGGGCCAGCCGGGCCAGCGCCGCCAGCAGCACCACGTCAACCAGGAGCAGGAGGCAGGACAGGCGGACGGCGGGGAGCAGCGCCATGGCCGGGGTGTTCACCAGTAAAGACCAGTGCTCCCAGTGCAGCTCCCCTGGTCGATGCTCGGCACCCTAGGCAAATCCCCAGTCAACACCAGTGCTCCCAGTCCAGCCCCATCAGCTCCCCTCGACCCCACCCAGCTCCCTGGGCCGCTCACCAGCCAACACCAGTGCTCCCAGTCCACGCTCCCAGTCCCAGCCTGGACCCCCAAGCCCCCACCCAGCTCCCTGGGCCGCTCACCAGTCAACACCGGTGCTCCCAGTCCACGCCCCCAGTCCCAGCCTGGACCCCCAAGCCCCCACCCAGCTCCCTGGGCCGCTCACCAGTCAACACCAGCGCTCCCAGCCCAGCCCCATCAGCTCCCCTCGAGTCGACACCCGCCCCCCCGGCACCGGAGCCCGCACCAGTGCTCCCAGTACAGCCCCCCAGTAGCCCCAGTCCCACCCGGTACCTCGCAGCACGGTCCCGTCGCGCCGCCTTTCGGTTTCACTTTCGGGGCCCCGCCCCCTCCCGCCCTCGGCCCCGCCCCCGGCCCCGCCCCCGCCGCACGCGCCGCTCCAAACTGCTCCAGCTCCATCTGCCCGGCAACTGATGACGCCGCCGCCTCCTCGGCCAATCAGCGCCGCCCGCCCGGCTCCTGCCCCGCCTTCACCCCCCCCATCCTCCAGGGGGAC
Source organism: Chroicocephalus ridibundus (assembly GCF_963924245.1). Lineage (NCBI taxonomy): Eukaryota > Metazoa > Chordata > Aves > Charadriiformes > Laridae > Chroicocephalus > Chroicocephalus ridibundus. The sequence goes on along the minus strand of NC_086311.1, from coordinate 380,578 downwards.
ACCCCAGGGACCGGGATGGGGACCCCCCCCAGCCGTACCCGGTGCCCCCCCAGCCGCGCCCGGTTCCCGGTGCCCCCCTGCGATGCCCGGTGTCCCCCCCCGGTAGTGCCCAGTGACCCCCCCGGTGCCCGGTAGCCGGTACCTGGTGCCCGCCCCCGTTGCCTGAGGCCCGGGGACCCCCCCAGCCGTGCCCGGTGCCCCCTCCGGTACCCGGTGGCCCCCCCGTGTCTGGTGCCCCCCCACCCCGGGGCTTCCCACCGGGGCTTCCCCCCGGGGCTGGGCCATCCGCAGCCGCCGCCGGTCCCGCCCCCGGGCTGGGTTTTGCTTTCCGAGAAACGGCGGCGCTGCCGGGAGGGGGATCGGGACCAGAACGGGGAGAAGGGTCCCGGGAGAAGGAGCGGGACCGGCCCGGAGCGGGGACATCGGCACCGTCCCCTGTGCCCTCCCCATGCCCACTGTCCCCTCCATGTGCCATCTGTCCCCTCCATGTGTCCCGTCCCCTCTCCATGCCTGCGACGAGTGAGGAAAACAAGCAGTCGACTCAATATGAGTGATAAAGCAAGCTTCAGCTTTATTGCAGCTTCATCAGACTTTTATACTCTTATACTTAGATATGCCTATTTGTCTTACAGCTATTGGCTGTGCGCTAAAGATTACATTATTCATACTCCTCCTACATGCGGTTTCTGGGGTCCGGGTTTGTTCCTGTTCTCTCACAGTCTACTTCCTCAAAGTTCTTTATCTGACTTAAGCAAGGTCAGCACGGCCTCCAGCATCTTCCTTATCAGCGTAACTCGGAATTTCCCATGCAGGCAGGCATAGCTTACTTCTGACAATCCTGCATGGCGCCGTGCCCGTTCTCATATAGCCGTTCCTCAACAATGTTTTAATAAACAATACAAAACAGCAGGAAAAAAAAAAGCTTCCGTGTGAGTGAGAGTCTAACTTTCAAGGGAGCCCCACAGGGGCCACTTCACCCCCTGGCTCTGTGTCCCCTCCACCCTGCACAGGGCCAGGGACCTGCACTGACATTGCTGCACCCAGCTCATCTGGCAGCAGCTGCTCCAGCTCCATCACCACAGCTCAGCATCACCTGTGAGGTGTGAGAGGAGCAAGATGGGTTCTGGGGTGGGCCCAGGAGGATGAAGGAACCAGTCCCAGGCTTGAGGTCCCAGTGCAGGCAGCACACAGCAGCTCCCAGCACCTCTCCCCACCTGCAGGACCAACCCGGAGCAGCAGCTGAGGGAAGGACACCCCCACGCTCCCCTGCGCTGCTGGAAGGGCTCAACCTGTGAGGCCCCACCACGCAAAGGTCCTTTCTCCAGCGCCTCTGTCACCCGAGCGCTTGGGGCTTGCTGCAGATGTACGGCCGTGACTGGGAGCAGCCTGCACTCGCGACAGCCCCGTCGTACAAATACGCACACTCTCCTTGGCCCTGCACCTCAAACCTGCAACAAGCAGCACAGGCACCGCTGGCACCGCGGGGGTCGCGGTCGTCCCCTCAAGCACCAGGAGGGGACAAGGGCCGCCTGCGAGGGACAGCCCCAGCAGACACGTCCCACCAGGGCCCTGCCCGTCCCACCGCAGGACGGTCTCCCCCCGGCCCTGGACTCACCTCTGGTTGAAGCTGCTGCCATCCACCCACTGCAGGCGCTCGCCCCGTCTCCGCAGCCCAAGCCAGTAATCAATGAGGCCCTTGAGGTGCAAGAGGAACTCCTGGGCACGACACAGAGAAGCCAACAGTCAGGAGAAGCTGCTGCCAGCCCCACGCTGGTCCCTGCCAGCCCCACACAGCTACCACCGGCCCTGGGATGGCAGCAGCTCCCACCCCACGCCTGCTCCAACAAGCTCCAGAGCTGCTGCAGGAGCTCACCAGCCCGGCCAGCGCTCTCGCTCCTGCTCTGACACAGCTCGGCTCCAACCCCGGGCTCTGCACCCAACCCAGGAACACCCCCAAACCCCCACGCAGCCACAACAGCCCCGCACTCACCCTTTCCTCCTTGCTCTTGGGCATGGCCAGCGAGGCCCCATGCGAGGAGCACTGCTCCTGGCTCCACTCCCAGCTCCCCTCAGCCCTCGAGAAGGAGTAGCAGACATTGCGGTACCCGACCCAGTCCTCAGGACAGGCCAGCACCAGAGCCGCAGGCACAGCTGGATCCCCTCCATGTCTTCCTGCTGGAGAGGGAAGGGCAGAAGGGCAGAGGATTGGGCTCCGCAGGGACCAGGGGACACAGCTCCGCGGGGCAGGGAAGGAGGCAGCCGCTCCTCCCTTACCTGAGAGTACAGCAACAGCCACGGCCAGAGCCAGCACCAGAACCACCAGCACCACGACCCACACTGGAGGGAGGGGGAAAGAGCCACTCGGGGTGAAGACGGTGCTGTCCCCCTCCCAGCCCCACCACCCCCAGCACAACCTGCCCAGGGAACACAGGAGGGACCCCCCAGACCCCTCTACCCCACACACACTCAGCTGCAGCTTCTCAACCCCCTCCCCGGGCACAGCAACTGCCATCGGGCCATTCCCAGCTGGCAGCAAGGGACAGTCACACAGGGCAGGGACAAGGCTGTCACCCCACACACACTGGGGGACAGCCCCCAGCAGGAGAGCTGCCAGGCAGAGAGAGACGGGGGGGCTGAAACAGCCCCCCAGGGAGGACCCAGCAGAACACAAGACCCTTTCCCAGACAGCTGGAAGAAGCCCCACACGTGCCAGCCCCACTCCTCCTGGGGTGACACTGCCACGGGGACACTGTCTCCTCCCAACAGGCCACAGGGGGGGCCCCGCACTCACCCACAAGTCCTCTGCGTGGCCTTTCACCTGTGCCCCGAGGCATCTCTGCGTGTGGGGATTTCCCTCTGTCCCGGGGACTCAGGGGCTCCTCCACATTCCCCTCGCTGGAGCAGGATCTGTTCCCTTCTCCCGTGGCACTCTGAAAAGCGGAACCACTGCACTCACAAGAAGCACAATCTTGCCTGTTTCAAGCCACTTCTACCACCCCTGCTCTCATCATTGTGTTGGGACATTGCAGGGAACACCAGGCAGGACATCAGGACCATTAACTCTGTTGGCTGACTGGCAGCACACCCGGCTGTCACAGATCAGCCCTGGCCACACGGTCTCACCCGGGCTGAGGAAGGCCATGCCAGGGAAGGGCTGTCCCTGCTCCCCCTGGGACGCTGCAGCCTGTCGCCAACACCTGGGGACACAAACACAGCCCCAGTGAGCTCAGGGACCAGCCCGTGGAGCCCAGCAGGGCCAGCGCCCTGGGGACGGTCGCTGATGTCTGGCTGAAGGAGGGCAGAAGGCAGACGAGGGAGGAACAGCCCCAGGTCTGGACATTCCCCTCCAGCCCCACTCACCCAGCTGAGCCCCGCAGCCCGGCCTCCACCAGCCCAGGCAGAAACCCCAACTGCCAGCAGCTGCTGGAGCACCAGCTCTCCGTCCTGGCAGGCAAATGCCAACGCCCGGCACAGGAGAGCGGCAAGAGAGGCTCCGTCTGCACCAGGGCACGGGGCTGCTCTCCCCAGAGCTGCTCCTGCGCCTTTGCACAAAGCGGCTCCCGCAGCCCGGGCTTCTCTGCTTGCCAAACCCACTGCTCCACCGTGACCCACGTTCCGGCTCCGTGCCCCGAAAAGCAGCAGCGGCTCCTTCCCAAACAACCCGCCCGGAGGATGGAACCTCCGGCCCCCGCAGACAGAGACGGCGACTGTGCAGGGCGGGCCTGGAGCCCAAAGCCCCGGCAGCACCAGGCCCCCCCAGGAACCCAGCGCGGCCCCGGGGAGCCCCGCCGACGGAGCCAACGGGGGAGCCCGCCGGGCTCCCTTCCTCGCAGCCCCCCACCGAGCGGACGGCACCCAGGGGCTCCACGCTCCCACATCGCACCCACACTCACGCCGCCGCCGCCCAGGGCCAACTGCCTCAGGGACACCGCATTTGTACCCCTCGCACGGCCCGCCCCCCCCACCGCTCCGGATGGCATCCGGATGCCTTCATCAGGATGGCATATGGAGCCCGGGGAAACCAGGATCAGCGGGTAAACAGGAATTAGATAAGACGAGCACGCACAAAAAGCAATTCTTTGCCATGTTCAGCCATCCCTAGCAGTTTTTAGCGCCGGTGTTAGTCACAAGCAACATGGTTTGGCATCTGAATGCCACAAAAGTGATAAAAATGGGTGAGACTGGGACTAGGTCTAAGGAAGAAATGTTTTAGGCTGGGGGTGGTGAGACCCTGGCCCAGGTTGCCCAGAGAGGTGGGAGATGCCCCATCCCTGGAAACATCCCAGGTTGGACGGGGCTGTGGGAGACCTGGTCCGCGGGGAGATGTCCCTGCCCGGGGCAGGGGGTTGGACTCGATGGACCTTGAAGGCCTCTTCGATCATAAACTATTCTATGATAAAATGCCCCGTAAAACCCCGTTCAGGTACCGCACTTAGGCTGGGACAGCCTCGTGCACATAAATAAATATTTACCCTCCCTAATCCACATTTCTCACCCGGCTCCCTCCTTCGCGCGGGTCAATGAGAAGTTTTATACCAGCAGCCAGCTGTTGGGTGGTTTCCGAGCCGCGTCTAGAAACGAGGATGTTCTCGTTGAGGGATATTAGCTGTTGAGCATAAATGAGTGAGTTTTAATTAGAATAAATTACTTGGGATAATAGCACGGTGCTGTTTGCTGAGCTTTACTGAGCACGAGTAGCTGGAGTTGCCGAAGCCTTTAGGCCGCGATACTTATTTTTCTTAGTAATTTTCCCTGGAGCTGGGCCAGCGCTGGGTTTAGTCTTTTACTACGGGAGAGATGCTGATATCACTCTAAAGTCTGGGTGGTTTTTCTCCCAAGTTTGGGTAGTGTTTCTCCCGAGTCTGGGATACTTTGGTTGCCCACCTTCTGCCCAACAAGGGCGGGCGCACAAGGGATGTGAACCAGAAGCTACGGAGGCACCAGGATCTTTAAGATCCCTTCCAACCCGAACCACTCTATGATATCAGCATCTCCCCCATAATTTATCTCTAAGTAACTTATTCTAACTAAAACTTACTAATTTATGCTAAACAACTAAAGAATGGCAAAGAATTGCTTTTTGTGCGTGCTCGTCTTATCTAATTCCTGTTTACCCGCTGATCCTGGTTTCCCCGGGCTCCATATGCCATCCTGATGAATCCGTAAGCCTACGTGGACTTGTGTTTTAGGTAGGCGGAATAACGAGAATCTTGTGTGTTTAAATAACGGGTGAATATCCGGGGTAAGGTGGGCTACATTTGTGGGTTTTCCGCCTCGCACCTGGCGACAAATAAAGCAATATCTCCACTCTGAACTGCTTTTGGTTTCGAGAGCTTTTATTTCAGGTAACACAGAAACATCTTCATAGAATCATAGAATGCGTTGGGTTGGAAGGGCCCCTTACAGGCCATCTAGTCCAACCCCCCTGCAGTCAGCAGGGACGTCTTCAGCTACATCAGGTCGCTCAGAGCCTCATCCAGCCTTGGATGTCTCCAGGGATGGAGCCTCCACCCCCTCTCTGGGCAACCTGGGCCAGCGTCTCCCCACCCTCTCGTAGGGCCCCCTTCAGGGACTGGAAGGGGCTCCAAGGTCTCCCCGGAGCCTTCTCTTCTCCAGGCTGAACCCCCCCAGCTCTCTCAGCCCGTCCTCGCAGCAGAGGGGCTCCAGCCCTTGGATGATCTCTGTGGCCTCCTCCGGCCCCACTCCAACGGCTCCGTGTCCTTCTTGTGCCGAGGGCTCCAGAGCTGGACGCAGGACTCCAGGTGGGGTCTCACCAGAGCAGAGTAGAGGGGGAGAATCCCCTCTCTGGACCTGCTGGCCACGGTTCTTCTGACGCAGCCCGGGATGGAATTTGCCCTCTGGGCTGCAAGCGCACACTGTTGGCTCCCGTCCAGCTTTTCGTCCACCAGGACCCCCAAGTCCTTTTCCGCAGGGCTGCTCTCTGTCACGTCAGCCCCCAGCCTGTATTGATAACGAGGGTCGTCCTGACCCAAGTGCAGGACCTTCCACGTGGCCTTCTTGAACTTCAGGAGATTGGCTCGGGCCCACCTCTCCAGCTCGTCCAGGTCCCTCTGGATGACATCCCGTCCCTCTGGCCTGTCGACCGCTCCACTCAGCTTGGTGTGGTCGGCAAACTTGCTGAGGGGGCACTTGATCCCACTCTCCATGTCATTGATGAAGATGTTGAACAGCGTCAGTCCCAGTACGGATCCCTGAGGGACACCACTTGTCACCCTCCTCCATCTGGACATCAAGCCACTGACCACCACCCTCTGGACGCGACCATCCAGCCAGTTCCTCATCCACCGAACAGTCCACCCATTAAATCCGTATCCTCCGACTTCAAGGGAAGGATGTTGTGGGGGGGAGCGTGTGAAAGGCCTTGCAGAAGTCCCGATAGATGACATCCGTAGCTCTTCCCTTGTCCGCTGATGCAGTCACTCCGTTGTAGAAAGCCACCAGGTTGGTCAGGCAGGACTTGCCCTTGACCTTCACCTCCATCAAGGCGCTCAAAGCCTCACCCAGCCGGATTCGGGATGTTCCCGGGCATCTCCCACCTCTCTGGCAACCTGCCTGGCTCACCCCCCTCGGCGCAGACAACTTCTTCCTCAGATCTCATCCAACTGTACCTCGTTCTTAGAACTTTCTAGCATTCAGCTGCCAAAGCACGTTGTTGATGGCTAACAATTAGCGGCGATGGCTGAACCTGGCGAGGGGTGGCTCTTTGTGCGTTATTCCTGCCGCTTCCCTGTTGACCCCGGCTGCCTCTGGGCTCTGTGTAATGCGGAGTTAATTAATTAATGATGCTGGTTGTCCCTGCAGTGCATTATCCCCAACACCAGGAGGTTTTCAGGAGGGTCTTGCAGGTGCCTGTCGCTGGCAGCATTTGAGGTTTTCCAGGTGGATCCTTTACCCGCCACCTGCAGCTCCCCAGCAGCAAAATCCCACTTTCCAGGTCCGGGCTGACCTTTGATTTGCTTTATTTCATACCAAAACCCGCAGGAAAACTGCCCGGCCTGGGGGCCTCGGGGCACACCTCATCAAATACCGCACCGGGGAGGGAAGGGGCGTCTGGCACCCTCCGGTGGTTCCCGGGGGCTAAAAATCACCGAGTTTCCACCCAAAACGGCCCGAGAGGAACGGCCGCGGGAGGGGCTGTGAGCGCCTCGCCCCGGACAGCTGTCCATCACGTCACACCCATGCGGGACGGCCCGCTCCGATTGGCTGAGCTCCTTTCCCGCCGCTCCTGGTCCCTGCGCGCTGATTGGCCGGAGCAGTGGTGGGGGCGGGCCATGCGAGGGGTATAAATGCGGTGTCCCTGAGGCAGTTGACTCCGGGCGGCGGCGGCGTGAGCGTGCGAGCGCGGAGTCCCTGGGTACCATCTGCTCGGTGCGGGGCTGCGGGGAAGGGAGCCCGGCGGGCTGGCGCTCCCCGTGCGCCCCCGCTCTTCATGGCCCGGCTCCGTGCGGGGCCGGGGAGGCGCTGCCCCCGCGGGGCCCCGCTGCTGCCTGGAGCTCCACCGGCTGTGGCCTGTCGCCGAGGGCACCCGGGCCGATGGCGGCACCATCTCTGCCCGTCCCGGGGCGGGGGGGCGGCCGGTACCGGCCGTCCTTCTGGCAGCCCTTCTGCCTCCGCGCTGCTGCTCGCAGCCGCCCCATCGCTCACCGGGGGCGGGGCAAAGAGACAAAAACCCCGCGGTTTCCTTCAGAAACGGTCGGTTCGGGGGGGTCCACGCTGGGAGCGGTTGAGTTCGGTTTGAAAAAGGCGCCGCGCTGATTGGCTGCCTGTGTCGCCACTCCTCGCCCCGCGCGCTGATTGGCCGGAGCGGTGGGCGGGCCGTGCCAGGGGTATAAATGCCGTCCCTCAGTCAGTTCGCGCCAAGCGGCGGCGGGAACGGTGGGTGTCGGAGTGCGGAGTCCCTGGGTACCGTCCGCGGGGCGGGTGGGTGCCGCCCGCTCGTGGGGGGCTGCGGGGAAGGGAGCCCGGCGGGCTGGCGCTCCCTGTGCGCCCCCGCTCTTCATGGCCCGGCTCCGTGCGGGGCCGGGGAGCCGCTTCCCCCGTGGGGCTCCGCCGGCTGAGCTGGGGCTCCCCGGGGCTCCGCTGGGTTCCTGGGGGGGCCTGGTGCTGCCGGGGCTTTGGGCTCCAGGCCCGCCCTGCACAGTCGCCGTCTCTGTCTGCGGGGGCCGGAGGTTCCATCCTCCGGGCGGGTTGTTTGGGAAGGAGCCGCTGCTGCTTTTCGGGGCACGGAGCCGGAACGTGGGTCACGGTGGAGCAGTGGGTTTGGCAAGCAGAGAAGCCCGGGCTGCGGGAGCCGCTTTGTGCAAAGGCGCAGGAGCAGCTCTGGGGAGAGCAGCCCCGTGCCCTGGTGCAGACGGAGCCTCTCTTGCCGCTCTCCTGTGCCGGGCGTTGGCATTTGCCTGCCAGGACGGAGAGCTGGTGCTCCAGCAGCTGCTGGCAGTTGGGGTTTCTGCCTGGGCTGGTGGAGGCCGGGCTGCGGGGCTCAGCTGGGTGAGTGGGGCTGGAGGGGAATGTCCAGACCTGGGGCTGTTCCTCCCTCGTCTGCCTTCTGCCCTCCTTCAGCCAGACATCAGCGACCGTCCCCAGGGCGCTGGCCCTGCTGGGCTCCAAGGGCTGGTCCCTGAGCTCACTGGGGCTGTGTTTGTGTCCCCAGGTGTTGGGGACAGGCTGCAGCGTCCCAGGGGGAGCAGGGACAGCCCTTCCCTGGCATGGCCTTCCTCAGCCCGGGTGAGACCGTGTGGCCAGGGCTGATCTGTGACAGCCGGGTGTGCTGCCAGTCAGCCAACAGAGTTAATGGTCCTGATGTCCTGCCTGGTGTTCCCTGCAATGTCCCAACACAATGATGAGAGCAGGGGTGGTAGAAGTGGCTTGAAACAGGCAAGATTGTGCTTCTTGTGAGTGCAGTGGTTCCACTTTTCAGAGTGCCATGGGAAAAGGGAACAGATCCTGCTCCAGCGAGGGGAATGTGGAGGAGCCCCTGAGTCCCCAGGACAGAGGGAAATCCCCACACGCAGAGATGCCTCGGGGCACAGATGAAAGGCGACAGAGAAGACTTGTGGGTGAGTGCGGGGCGCCCCCTGTGGCCTGTTGGGAGGGGACAGTGTCCCCGTGGCAGTGTCACCCCAGGAGGAGTGGGGCTGGCACGTGTGGGGCTTCTTCCAGCTGTCTGGGAAAGGGTCTTGTGTTCTGCTGGGTCCTCCCTGGGGGGCTGTATCAGCCCCCCCGTCTCTCTCTGCCTGGCAGCTCTCCTGCTGGGGGCTGTCCCCCAGTGTGTGTGGGGTGACAGCCTTGTCCCTGCCCTGTGTGACTGTCCCTTGCTGCCAGCTGGGAATGGCCCGATGGCAGTTGCTGTGCCCGGGGAGGGGGTTGAGAAGCTGCAGCTGAGTGTGTGTGGGGTAGAGGGGTCTGGGGGGTCCCTCCTGTGTTCCCTGGGCAGGTTGTGCTGGGGGCGGTGGGGCTGGGAGGGGGACAGCACCATCCTCACCCCGAGTGGCTCTTTCCCCCTCCAGGCAGGTGCCCCACGCTCCATCCAGTGTGGGTCGTGGTGCTGGCTGTGCTGGTGGTTCTGGTGCTGGCTCTGGCTGTGGCTGTTGCTGTACGCTCAGGTAAGGGAGGAGCGGCTGCCTCCTTCCCTGCCCCGCGGAGCTGTGTCCCCTGGTCCCTGCGGAGCCCAATCCTCTGCCCTTCCCTCTCCAGCAGGAAGATGTGGAGAGGATCCAGCTGTGCCTGTGGTTCTGGTGCTGGCCTGTCCTGAGGACTGGGTCGGGTACCGCAATGTCTGCTACTACCTGTCGAGGGCTGAGGGGAGCTGGGAGTGGAGCCAGGAGCAGTGCTCCTCGCATGGGGCCTCGCTGGCCATGCCCCGGAGGCAGTGGGAGATGGTGAGTGAGGGGCTGTTGTGGCTGTGTGGGGGTTTGGGGGTGTTCCTGGGCTGGGTGCAGAGCCCGGGGTTGGAGCCGAGCTGTGTCAGAGCAGGAGCGAGAGCGCTGGCCGGGCTGGTGAGCTCCTGCAGCAGCTCTGGAGCTTGTTGGAGCAGGCGTGGGGTGGGAGCTGCTGCCATCCCAGGGCTGTTGGTAGTTGTGTGGGGCTGTCAGGGACCAGCGTGGGGCTGGCAGCAGCAGCTCCTGACTGTTGGCTTCTCTGTGTCGTGCCCAGGAGTTCCTCTGGAGTCAGAAGGCCCATGTTGATTGCTGGCTTGGGCTGCGGAGACGGGGCGAGCGCCTGCAGTGGGTGGATGGCAGCAGCTTCAACCAGACGTGAGTCCTGTTGGGAGCCGGGGCCATGGGGAGACCGTCCTGCGGTGGGACGGGCAGGGTCCTGGTGGGACGTGTCTGCTGGGGCTGTCCCTCGCAGGCGGCCCTTGTCCCCTCCTGGTGCTTGAGGGGACGACCGCGACCCCCGCGGTGCCAGCGGTGCCTGTGCTGCTTGTTGCAGGTTTGAGGTGCAGGGCCAAGGAGAGTGTGCGTATTTGTACGACGGGGTTGTCGCGAGTGCAGGCTGCTCCCAGTCACGGCCGTACATCTGCAGCAAGCCCCAAGCGCTCGGGTGACAGCGGCGCTGGAGAAAGGACCTTTGCGTGGTGGGGCCTCACAGCTTCAGCCCTTCCAGCAGCGCAGGGGAGCGTGGGGGTGTCCTTCCCTCAGCTGCTGCTCCGGGTTGGTCCTGCAGGTGGGGAGAGGTGCTGGGAGCTGCTGTGTGCTGCCTGCACTGGGACCTCAAGCCTGGGACTGGTTCCTTCATCCTCCTGGGCCCACCCCAGAACCCATCTTGCTCCTCTCAGACCTCACAGGTGATGCTGAGCTGTGGTGATGGAGCTGGAGCAGCTGCTGCCAGATGAGCTGGGTGCAGCAATGTCAGTGCAGGTCCCTGGCCCTGTGCAGGGTGGAGGGGACACAGAGCCAGGGGGTGAAGTGGCCCCTGTGGGGCTCCCTTGAAAGTTAGACTCTCATTCACATGGAAGCTTTTTTTTTTCCTGCTGTTTTGTATTGTTTATTAAAACATGATGTATTTCTACATGTGTTTGTCTCCTGCTGGGGCAGGGGCGTGTGCTGGAGGCAGCCCTGTCCCCTCCCCTCTGCTGGCACTTTCCATCCCGCCTTTGGGAGCGTTGGAGGACACGGCTGTGAGGGGGTGTCTCTGCTGCCCAACATCTTCTCCACCCATCCTTGGCAGTGTGGGGTGCTGGTGGTGGGAGGGGGTGGCTCCAGCCTGTGTCCCCGTGTTTTCCTGCCCATGGGGGCCCTTGGGCCACCCCCAAATCCTGACCCCTCAAGAAGGTGCTGCTGCAGGAGGAGCCCCAGCAGCAGCTGAAAGCAGCTGTGGGCGTTGGGGACTGACCCAGCTCTTCTGGTCGCTCCCGGTGGCGCCCACCCCTCGGTTCAGCGCTCACGGCTGCCCCGCCATCCCCCTTCCCCTCGCCCCGGGGGTACCAGGGAGCAGCTCCCCCACTCCGGGTGCGGCCCAGACCCGTGTCCGGCTCCTCCGCGGAACCCCCGGGGGCGGCTCTTGAAAGAGCCTTTGGGTTCCGCCTTTTTGCGCTCCAGCCACCGCGCTCCCAACGCTCGCCCGCTGCGGGACCCCCGGCCTCCTCCGCGCCCCCGGCCTCCTCCGCTGCCGCTTTTCCCCTCGGTCCCCGACGCGCCCCGGCTCCCACAGGCTTTACCGGCCGCCCGGCTCTGCCCACCCGCTCCTTCCCGTTACCGACACCGCTGCAACTGCCCCCCGGCTGCGCCCCCCCACCGGGCCCTTTAAATACCCCCGCGCCGGCCCTACGAAAGGGGGCACGAAACAACCCCCAGGAGGCGGATTTAGCAGTAAAGCGGGACAATAGAGCCCCCTTTATGTTGGCCCTGGGGCACGTACATACCGCCCGTCACCCTCCTCACAGGCCGCTAATCGTCATAATTAATAAACTTGATGGCTGAAGAGGAGGGAAGTCGTAACAAGGCAAGTGTACTGGAAGGTGCCCTCAGCATACCAAGACGTAGCTGGAAGACAACAGCATTCAGCTCACGCCTGAAAGGCGTCTGCCACACACATCATTCCAAATGACGGAATTTGCACCCAAAACGGGGGCGCTGGGCCCGGGCGGAACGTGAGGCGAGGGGCGACTCCTGAGGGGAGCTGGAGGCGGCGCTCCCATTGGCTGCCTCTAACGCCACTCCTCGTCCTTGCGCGCTGATTGGCCGCAGCGGTGGGCGGGCCGTGTCGGGGTACAAATATCAGGCCCCTCCCTTCAGCGGGGCCAGAGCGGCGGCGGGAGCGGAGTGGAGGAGGTGGGTCCTGGCGGTGGGCGCTGTTGGGTGCCGTCCGCTCGGTGCGGGGCTGCGGGGAAGGGAGCCCGGCGGGCTGGCGCTCCCCGTGCGCCCCCGCTCTTCATGGCCCGGCTCCGTGCGGGGCCGGGGAGGCGCTCCCCCCGCGGGGCCCCGCTGCTGCCCGGAGCTCCGCCGGCTGAGCTGGGGCTCCTCCGTCGGCGGGGCTCCCCGGGGCTGCGCTGGGTTCCTGGGAGGGCCTGGTCCCGCTGGGGCCTTCCCGGGCGGGGGGTTCCGGCTCCAGCCCCCCGCACAGTCCCCGTCTCTGCGGATGCTGGAGCATGCGGTCTCTGGGCGGGTTGTTTCGGGAGGAGCCGCTGCTGCTTTTCCGGGCAGGGAGCCATAGAGTGGGGGTCACGGCTCTGGGCAGGGAGCCAGAGTGTGAGTCACGGATCGCCAGCAGCGGTCGTTTTCGCACCAGAGAAGCCCGGGCTGCAGGAGCCGCTTTGTGCAAAGGCGCAGGAGCAGCTCTGGGGAGAGCAGCCCCGTGCCCTGGTGCAGACGGAGCCTCTCTTGCCGCTCTCCTGGGCCGGGCGTTGGCATTTGCCTGCCAGGACGGAGAGCTGGTGCTCCAGCAGCTGCTGGCAGTTGGGGTTTCTGCCTGGGCTGGTGGAGGCCGGGCTGCGGGGCTCAGCTGGGCGAGTGGGGCTGGAGGGGAATGTCCAGACCTGGGGCTGTTCCTCCCTCGTCTGCCTTCTGCCCTCCTTCAGCCAGACATCAGCGACCGTCCCCAGGGCGCTGGCCCTGCTGGGCTCCAGGGGCTGGTCCCTGAGCTCACTGGGGCTGTGTTTGTGTCCCCAGGTGTTGGGGACAGGCTGCAGCGTCCCAGGGGGAGCAGGGACATCCCTTCCCTGGCATGGCCTTCCTCAGGCTGGCTGAGACCGTGTGGCCAGGGCTGATCTGTGACAGCCGGGTGTGCTGCCAGTCAGCCAACAGAGTTAATGGTCCTGATGTCCTGCCTGGTGTTCCCTGCAATGTCCCAACACAATGATGAGAGCAGGGGTGGTAGAAGTGGCTTGAAACAGGCAAGATTGTGCTTCTTGTGAGTGCAGTGGTTCCACTTTTCAGAGTGCCACGGGAGAAGGGAACAGATCCTGCTCCAGCGAGGGGAATGTGGAGGAGCCCCTGAGTCCCCAGGACAGAGGGAAATCCCCACACGCAGAGATGCCTCGGGGCACAGGTGAAAGTCCATGCAGAGGACTTGTGGGTGAGTGCGGGGCCCCCCCTGTGGCCTGTTGGGAGGGGACAGTGTCCCCGTGGCAGTGTCACCCCAGGAGGAGTGGGGCTGGCACGTGTGGGGCTTCTTCCAGCTGTCTGGGAAAGGGTCTTGTGTTCTGCTGGGTCCTCCCTGGGGGGCTGTATCAGCCCCCCCCTCTCTCTCTGCCTGGCAGCTCTCCTGCTGGGGGCTGTCCCCCAGTGTGTGTGGGGTGACAGCCTTGTCCCTGCCCTGTGTGACTGTCCCTTGCTGCCAGCTGGGAATGGCCCGATGGCAGTTGCTGTGCCCGGGGAGGGGGTTGAGAAGCTGCAGCTGAGTGTGTGTGGGGTAGAGGGGTCTGGGGGGTCCCTCCTGTGTTCCCTGGGCAGGTTGTGCTGGGGGTGGTGGGGCTGGGAGGGGGACAGCACCATCCTCACCCCGAGTGGCTCTTTCTCCCTCCAGGCAGGTGCCCCACGCTCCATCCAGTGTGGGTCGTGGTGCTGGTTGTGCTGGTGGTTCTGGTGCTGGCTCTGGCCGCGGCTGTTGCTGCACTCTCAGGTAAGGGAGGAGCGGCTGCCTCCTTCCCTGCCCCGCGGAGCTGTGTCCCCTGGTCCCCGCGGAGCTGTGTCCCCTGGTCCCCGCGGAGCTGTGTCCCCTGGTCCCCGCGGAGCCCAATCCTCTGCCCTTCTGCTCTTCCCTCTCCAGCAGGAAGATGTGGAGGGGATCCAGCTGTGCCTGCGGCTCTGGTGCTGGCCTGTCCTGAGGACTGGGTCGGGTACCGCAATGTCTGCTACTACCTGTCGAGGGCTGAGGGGAGCTGGGAGTGGAGCCAGGAGCAGTGCTCCTCGCATGGGGCCTCGCTGGCCATGCCCCGGAGGCAGTGGGAGATGGTGAGTGAGGGGCTGTTGTGTCTGCGTGGGGGTTTGGGGGTGTTCCTGGGTTGGGTGCAGAGCCCGGGGTTGGAGCCGAGCTGTGTCAGAGCAGGAGCGAGAGCGCTGGCCGGGCTGGTGAGCTCCTGCAGCAGCTCTGGAGCTTGTTGGAGCAGGCGTGGGGTGGGAGCTGCTGCCATCCCAGGGCTGTTGGTAGCCGTGTGGAGCTGGCAGGGACCAGCGTGGGGCTGGCAGCAGCATCTCCTGACTGTTGGCTTCTCTGTGTCGTGCCCAGGAGTTCCTCTGGAGTCAGAAGGCCCATGTTGATTGCTGGCTTGGGCTGCGGAGACGGGGCGAGCGCCTGCAGTGGGTGGATGGCAGCAGCTTCAACCAGACGTGAGTCCTGTTGGGAGCCGGGGCCGGGGGGAGACCGTCCTGCGGTGGGACGGGCAGGGTCCTGGTGGGACGTGTCTGCTGGGGCTGTCCCTCACAGGCAGCCCTTGTCCCCTCCTGGTGCTTGAGGGGACGACCGCGACCCCCGTGGTGCCAGCGGTGCCTGTGCTGCTTGTTGCAGGTTTGAGGTGCAGGGCCAAGGAGAGTGTGCGTATTTGTACGACGGGGTTGTCGCGAGTGCAGGCTGCTCCCAGTCACGGCCGTACATCTGCAGCAAGCCCCAAGCGCCCGGGTGACAGAGGCGCTGGAGAAAGGACCTTTGCGTGGTGGGGCCTCACAGCTTGAGCCCTTCCAGCAGCGCAGGGGAGCGTGGGGGTGTCCTTCCCTCAGCTGCTGCTCCGGGTTGGTCCTGCAGGTGGGGAGAGGTGCTGGGAGCTGCTGTGTGCTGCCTGCACTGGGACCTCAAGCCTGGGACTGGTTCCTTCATCCTCCTGGGCCCACCCCAGAACCCATCTTGCTCCTCTCACACCTCACAGGTGATGCTGAGCTGTGGTGATGGAGCTGGAGCAGCTGCTGCCAGATGAGCTGGGTGCAGCAATGTCAGTGCAGGTCCCTGGCCCTGTGCAGGGTGGAGGGGACACAGAGCCAGGGGGTGAAGTGGCCCCTGTGGGGCTCCCTTGAAAGTTAGACTCTCATTCATACGGAAGCTTTTTTTTTTCCTGCTGTTTTGTATTGTTTATTAAAACATGATGTATTTCTACATGTGTTTGTCTCCTGCTGGGGCAGGGCTGTGTGCTGGAGGCAGCCCTGTCCCCTCCCCTCTGCTGGCACTGTCCATCCTGCCTTTGGGAGCGTTGGAGGACACGGCTGTGAGGGGGTGTCTCTGCTGCCCAACATCTTCTCCCTCCTGCCCTGGCAGTGTGGGGTGCTGGCGGTGGGAGGGGGTGGCTCCAGCCTGTGTCCCCGTGTTTTCCTGCCCATGGGGGCCCTTGGGCCACCCCCAAATCCTGTCCCCTCAAGAAGGTGCTGCTGCAGGAGGAGCCCCAGCAGCAGCTGAAAGCAGCTGTGGGCGTTGGGGACTGACCCAGCTCTTCTGGTCGCTCCCGGTGGCGCCCACCCCTCGGTTCAGCGCTCACGGCCGCCCCGCCATCCCCCTTCCCCTCGCCCCGGGGGTACCGGGGAGCAGCTCCCCCGCTCCGGGCGCGGCCCAGACCCTTGTCCGGCTCCTCCGCGGAACCCCCGGGGGCGGCTCTTGAAAGAGCCTTTGGGTTCCGCCTTTTTGCGCTCCAGCCACCGCGCTCCCAACGCTCGCCCGCTGCGGGACCCCCGGCCTCCTCCGCGTCCCCGGCCTCCTCCGCTGCCGCTTTTCCCCTCGGTCCCCGACGCGCCCCGGCTCCCACAGGCTTTACCGGCCGCCCGGCTCTGCCCACCCGCTCCTTCCCGTTACCGACACCGCTGCAACTGCCCCCCGGCTGCGCCCCCCCACCGGGCCCTTTAAATACCCCCGCGCCGGCCCTACGAAAGGGGGCACGAAACAACCCCCGGGAGGCGGATTTAGCAGTAAAGCGGGACAATAGAGCCCCCTTTACGTTGGCCCTGGGGCACGTACATACCGCCCGTCACCCTCCTCACAGGCCGCTAATCGTCATAATTAATAAACTTGATGGCTGAAGAGGAGGGAAGTCGTAACAAGGCAAGTGTACTGGAAGGTGCCCTCAGCATACCAAGACGTAGCTGGAAGACAACAGCATTCAGCTCACGCCTGAAAGGCGTCTGCCACACACCAGATCGTCGTGGAGTTGTTAAGTAATGGTTAGAGTTGGGAAGGAACGACCTCTGCCCGCCCGCTCCTGCCGCCGCTGCCATGTGGGTCGTTCCGGAGTTTCTTTCTACGACGATGTGTCCTCCTACAGCGACCGTTCCCCGGTACCGGAAAGGTTTCCCGAACGTGCCGCAGGGTCGGGGCACCGGCAGCGTTTGGGGTTTTTCACCTGGACCCTTTGCCCTCCGCGGGCAGCTCCGAGCTCCCGAGAAGCAACATCCTCCTTTCCCAGGGCCGGGCCGACCTTTCACGTCCTTTCTTTCCTCCCCAAACCCGCAGGGAAACTCCCCTGCCTCGGGGCGCTGGGGCCCACCTCTCGAAACACCGCACACATCTGGCGCCGCGGAGAGCGACGGCCGCCCCGGGGGTGGGGGGGGAGGCGGTTTCCATCGCGGCTGCGGGGACTAAAAGTCACCATCTTTCCCCCAAAATGGCCCGGGCTGAGGAAGAACGGCCCAGAACGGCGTGACAGAGCGTGGGAAAGTGCTTCGCCCCGGGCGCGGCCTCGCAAACGCCTCCCTCAAATGACGGAATTTGCACCCAAAACGGGGGCGCTGGGCCCGGGCGGAACGTGAGGCGAGGGGCGACTCCTGAGGGGAGCTGGAGGCGGCGCTCCCATTGGCTGCCTCTATCGCCACTCCTCGTCCTTGCGCGCTGATTGGCCGCAGCGGTGGGCGGGCCGTGTCGGGGTACAAATATCAGGCCCCTCCCTTCAGCGGGGCCAGAGCGGCGGCGGGAGCGGAGTGGAGGAGGTGGGTCCTGGCGGTGGGCGCTGTTGGGTGCCGCCCGCTCGGTGCGGGGCTGCGGGGAAGGGAGCCCGGCGGGCTGGCGCTCCCCGTGCGCCCCCGCTCTTCATGGCCCGGCTCCGTGCGGGGCCGGGGAGCCGCTCCCCCCGCGGGGCCCCGCTGCTGCCCGGAGCTCCGCCGGCTGAGCTGGGGCTCCCCCGTTGGCTCCGTCGGCGGGGCTCCCCGGGGCTGCGCTGGGTTCCTGGGAGGGCCTGGTGCTGCGGGGGCTTTCCCGGGCGGGGGGTCGGGCTCCAGGACCCCGTTGGTGTTCTCCTTCCCTTGGTGTTTGCGTGTGGGTCTGGGAGTTTCTGGTGCAGCAGCTGCAGTGGGTTTTGGGTGCTGTCTTGACCCCCCCCTTGGCCAGACGTGCAGGGCTCGGTCAGGTAAGTGGGTAGGGGGGAATCTGAACTGCAGGAAAACTGTGTGTTTTCCTCCCGGATCTGACTCCCTCTTGTTAGCAAAGACAGGCCTCTGCTTTGTTTATAGTGATGTGCTAGCTAAAATGTTGTTTGTTTTGTGCTAACCTTCTCACTGTGTGGGGAAAATAGCTGATTAGTGACCTTCTTACCGTGTGAGAAAATAGTGAGTCACTGAGCTGAGTTTACAGATAGTGATAATGAGGAGACAGCCAGAAGTAGCTCATCACCAAGGATGGGGTAGCAAGAAGTAGTTAATTACTTCAAGGTTCTTTTATGTGTCGAGTATGTTCTGCTATACCAATTAGGACAGAGCTGTGGCTGCTTCAAGGGACTTATCATCCTCCAGAAGTCGGCAAACTTACAGTAAACTTCTGCTGTCCTGCGGTGACTCAATACCTTAAAAGGATAATGTGAGGAAGGGTCTCCTCACCCAAATGACCACCGAGAAGCTCGCGCGGAAGTGTTTTGCCGATGCAGCAAAACTTAATACGCCTGCGCGAAAAGGCTGTTGGGTCATCCTGATGAATCTGTAAGCCTGGGTGGAGTTATGTGTCAGGTAGGTGGAATGATGAGAATTTTTTGTGTATAAATAGTGGGTGAATGTCCCCGGTGAGGTGTGCTAGACTTGTGAGTCCTCCCCCTAGTGCCCGACGTCGACTAGAGCAATAGCTCCTCTCTCTACTCCTTTTGATTCCGAGAGCTTTTATTTTGGGTAACGCTGCCAGCGGTGGGGATAATTAGTAGATATGCCAGGGATGTGGCATGAAGACAAACACAGTAATAACAGCGCACAGGTGATGTCTGAGGGACAAAGGTAAAAGTTCTATCAAGAACTTTCAGTTGCCACCTGGTTGAGATGTGACAGAAGGCACCCAACGTTGAATAGAATGTGAAACAAAACAATGGGGCTTGTGTGCTCTTTTGCAGTTGCTGGCTTAGACATAAAAATAGCAAGAAATATAACTTCTGGAGCAAAATGAAGGCAAGAGGGCATCCCAAGCTCCCCTCGGGTAATGTTGGAAGCCCGAAAGAGAAGCAAAGCTCAACGGGGCTGATAAACAGCTGTGGCCCAGAACAGACATGGAAAACGGGTGAAGAGCCAGTGGTTTGTGTGGCTACGGCACCGGGGGGCGAACCCGAAGCGAGGTGGAGGCCGCGTGGTCACATTCTTATGCTCCTCACAAGAAATGTGTTGTGCAACTACCGAGAAGAAACGGAACGGCTCCCAGTACAACCAGAAGGAACGACGGCTTGACCGCACCCACCCTCCGCACAACGGGAATATATGGTTTACCCCGATTTTGTAGCTAATGGAGGGAGGAGAATCCAACACCCAGTCATCGGGACGGATTGAGGCGTTTGTCCTCCTCGCATCCCCCACAAGGGACGCCTTTTGGTAAGAGTTGCGACCTCGGCCACGCCGAGTGCTTGCCCAGGAAATCAAGCTTGTGCTTGCAATCGTGCCGTGAAAGCCACAGAGCTATTTTGCCGTTTAGTGCGTTTATCACCGGCGTTGCTGAGGAATCGTGTATATGTTGCATTGAATAAACCGTACTGTCCGTGCACCTGGCTGCCGCTTTTGAGTGCAGCCGCACCTACAGCAGCCAGGCTGTTTGTGCCTCCGCTGTCAGGCCTAAAGTCACGGTAATAATTCGCTAAATGTAACTAATTCACTCATAAGTCACTAAATACAACAGGGTAGTTATCGTTAAAGGAGTGTTGTCCCAAAGCGGGGTTGTTTACCCGGTGTGCAGATGCACCCGGAGCAGAGGTGTTAGTTATTTCAGTCGTTTCTGCCAAGGTGGGTGCTAGGTGGTAATCCACAAAGCCGGCACACCGGCCTAAAAACTCTCCGGAATATTTATACGGCTCAAAACACAGAAATACACACCCTTAGTTATAATTATTGGTTGGTACCTTGTCTTAACGCTTTCTGTTGGTTAGCACAGTCTCTCGCTTTCATGTAAAGTTACAAGGTCCTTTAGTGGATGCGCGCGTGCTCCAGCACCGTGGGGGCGGTCGGTCCAATGCGGTCTCTAATGGAGCGGGTGGTGGCGATCTCCCACTGCTGCCTTTACCTTTCCCCCAGTTACTGCCAGTGTTTGCTGACTTTATGCCTTATCCAGCAGCTGTCTGGTTTTCAGCAGGTTTCGGCGCCTCCTGTGGTGGGATGTTCCTTATTCTCAGCCTCCTGTTTGTCTTCAAGGGTATATTCATTAGTAAGGCATTTATTGTTTGTAGCCAGTGTCTGGTTTCACAGGGCCTTGCGACTTCTTTACAGCTCTTTATTCTTCCTTAATGAGAGATTCTACCTTCTAAAATATATTTTAACCTCATATTTTAAAAGTACACTCTACCTGCTTAAAGTACATCAGGAGGAGCTGCTGCCCGAGCATTCATGCCCCATTTCTGGTGACGCGCACTTACGGGCTGGGAGACGCTTCCTCCGTCTTCAGGCTCAACCCCAAACAAAGAAATCCCTGGGCAATTATACCCTTGCGATCTCTACACCCCCTCCTCACGGGTGTCTTTTAGTCCGGTGGTGATTTTTGGCGCGGGGGCTTCAAACATCGCATTGGATTCTTTTCCTGTGTCCGGGCAGGCTCTTACCGGGTTGATTTGCAATTTCAGCCGAGGGCTGGAGCCCCCGTAGCTTCTGGTTCACATCCCTTGTGCGCCCGCCCTTGTTGGGCAGAACGTGGGGGACCAGAGGGTCCCAGGCGTGGGGGAGACGCGAGCATCTCTCCCGTAGTAAAAGACTAAACCCAGCGCTGGCCCAGCTCCAGGGAAAATTACTAAGAAAAATAAGTATCGCGGCCTAAAGGCTTTGGCAACTCCAGCTACTCGTGCTCAGTAAAGCTCAGCAAACAGCACCGTGCTATAATCACAAGTAATTTATTCTAATTAAAACTCACTCATTTATGCTCAACAGCTAATATCCCTCAACGAGAACATCCTCGTTTCTAGACGCGGCTCGGAAACCACCCAACAGCTGGCTGCTGGTATAAAACTTCTCATTGACCCGCGCGAAGGAGGGAGCCGGGTGAGAAATGTGGATTAGGGAGGGTAAATATTTATTTATGTGCACGAGGCTGTCCCAGCCTAAGTGCGGTACCTGAACGGGGTTTTACGGGGCATTTTATCGTAGAATAGTTTATGATCGAAGAGACCTTCAAACTCATAGAATCATAGAATGGTTTGGGTTGGGAGGGACCGTAAAGATCATGTAGTTCCAACCCCCCTGCCCTGGGCAGGGACACCTCCCACCAGACCAGGCTGTTCAAAGCCTCATCCAGCCTGGCCTTGAACACTTCCAGGGATGGGGCAGCCACAGCTTCCCTAGGCAACCTCTTCCAGTGCCTCTCCACCTTTACAGTAAGGAATTTCTTCCTAATATCCAATCTAAATCTACCCTCTTTCGGTTTGAAACCGTTACCCCGTGTCCTATCATTACACTCCCTGATCCAGAGTCCCTCCCCATCCTTCCTGTGGGCCTCCTTTAAGGGACTGGAAGGGGCTCTAAGGTCTCCCCGGAGCCTCCTCTTCTCCAGGCTGAACATCCCCAACTCTCTCAGCCTGTCCTCATAGCATGGGTTCTCCAGCCCTCTGATCGCCTCCGTGGCCCTCCTCTGGCCCTGCTCCAACAGGTCCATGTCCTTGTGCTGAGGACTCCAGAGCTGGACGCAGTTCTCCAGGTGGGGTCTCACCAGAGCAGAGTAGAGGGGCAGAATCGCCTCCCTCGCCCTGCTGGCCACGCTTCTTTTGGTGTAGCCCAGGATGCGGTTGGCTTTCTGGGCTGCAAGTGCGCATTGCAGGCTCATGTTGAGCTTCTCATCCACCAACACCCCCCAAGTCCTCCTCCTCAGGGCTGCTCTCAAGCCATTCTCTGCCCAACCTGTATTTGTCCCTGGGATTGCCCTGACCCGGGTGCAGGACCTTGCACTTGGCCTGGTTGAACTTGATGAGGTTCGCACAGGCCCATCTCTCCAGCCTGTCCAGGTCCCTCTGGATGGCATCCCTTCCCTCCAGTGTGTCGACCGTACCACACAGCTTGGTGTTGTGGGCAAACTTGCTGAGGGTGCACTCGATCCCACTGTCCCTGTCACCGACAAAGATGTTAAACAGCACTGGTCCCAGTACTGACCCCTGAGGAACACCACTCGTCACTGGTTTCCACGTGGACATTGAGCCATTGACCGCAACGCTTTGAGTGCGGCCAGCCAGCCGGTTCCTTATCCACCGAGCGGTCCCTCCATCAAATCCATGCGTTTCCAATTGAGAGACCAGGATGTCGTGCGGGACGGTGTCAAACGCTTTGCATAAATCCAGGTAGATGACATCGGTTGCTCTCCCCTTGTCTACCAATGCTGTGGCAACATCACAGAAGGCCACCGGAGTTGTCAGGCAGGATTTGGCTTTGGTGAAGCTGTGTCGGCTGTCACCAGTCACCTCCTAATTTTCCGTGTGCCTTAGCAGAGATTCCAGGAGGATCTGCTCCCCGACCTTGCCAGGCAGAGAGGTGGGACTGACTGGCCCGTAGTTCCCCGCGTCCTCCTTTTTTCCCTTTTTGGAAATGGGGGTCGTTTCCCCTTTTCCAGTCAGCGGGAACTTCACCAGACTGCCGCCGCTTTTCAAATATAACGGAAAGCGGCTTAGCGACTTCATCTGCCGGCTCCCTCAGGACCCGTGGATGGATTTCATCCGGTCCCATGGACTTACGCACCTTCAGGTTCCTCAGATGGTCTCGAACCTGATCTTCTCCTACAGTGGGCGGCTCTTCATTCTCATAGACCCTGCCTTTGCCTTCTGCAACTTGGGCGGCGTGGTTGGAGCCCTTGCTGGTGAAGACCGGCAAATCCATCGAGTCCAGCCCCCTGCCCCGGGCAGGGACATCTCCCCCCGGACCAGGTCTCCCACAGCCCCGTCCAACCTGGGATGTTTCCAGGGTCGGGGCATCTCCCACCTCTCTGGGCAGCCTGGGCCAGGGTCTCACCACCCCCAGCCTAAAACATTTCTTCCTTAGTCCTAGTCTCACCCATTTTTCTCACTTTTGTGGCATGCAGCTGCCAAACCCTGTCGTTAAAGACTAACAGCTGTGCTAACAATTGCTAGGGGTGGCTGAACCTGGCAGAGAATTGCATTTTGTGCGTGCTCGTCTTATCTAATCGCTGTTTCCCTCTTGGTCCTGGTTTCTCCGGGCTGCATCTGGCTTTCTGCTTTGTTATCAACAAAGGTGGCTCACTGTGTACAGCTCGGCCCGGTGCCGTCTGGCCGCAGTCAGTTACCGCAAAGCCACAAGCGTTTAACGGGCGCCGTCCCGGTTCCAGGCACTGGGGGAGCTGCTGAGGGGAGCTCAAGGCGGCCCTTCCATTGGCTGCCTCTGCCGCCACTCCTGAGCCCTGCGCGCTGATTGGCCGGAGCGGTGGGCGGGCTATGCCAGGGGTATAAATACCGCTCGTCCGTCAGTTCGCGGCGAGCGGCGGCGGGAATGGTGGGTGTCGGAGGACGGAGTCCCTGGGTGCCGTCGGCGGTGCGGGTGGGTGCCGTCCGCTCGGTGCGGGGCTGCGGGGAAGGGAGCCCGGCGGGCTGGCGCTCCCCGTGCGCCCCCGCTCTTCATGGCCCGGCTCCGTGCGGGGCCGGGGAGGCGCTCCCCCCGCGGGGCCCCGCTGCTGCCCGGAGCTCCGCCGGCTGAGCTGGGGCTCCTCCGTCGGCGGGGCTCCCCGGGGCTGCGCTGGGTTCCTGGGAGGGCCTGGTGCTGCCGGGGCTTTCCCGGGCGGGGGGTCCGGCTGAAGGACCCCCTTGGTGGTCGCCTTCCCCTTGGTGTTTGCGTGTGGGTCTGGGAGTTTCTGGTGCAGCAGCTGCAGTGGGTTTTGGGTGCTGTCTTGACCCCCCCCTTGGCCAGACGTGCAGGGCTCGGTCAGGTAAGTGGGTAGGGGGGAATCTGAACTGCAGGAAAACTGTGTGTTTTCCTCCCGGATCTGCCTCGCTCCCTCCCTTGCCCTCACCTGAGTCTTTCTCTGAAGCACCCGCAGGAGCCTTTTTGCACCCTTTGTCTCACCGGGATCATGGAGTTTCCATCCCCAAAGGCTGAAGGTCTCGTCCCTGCCCCAGCCTGGGGTGCTGGGGCTGTGGGTGGTGGTGTCCAGCTGCTGTGGTGAGCGGAGGGGGGCTCAGCAGAGGTGTTGGGGGGACCCTGGACCCTCCCCCGGCAATCCCAGGCCAGGGCCCCTGCTGGGGTTGCCCCCAGGTGGCGAGTGCTTTGTGCCCTGTCTGGAAGGGTGTGCGCAGGGTGGTGGGGAGGGTGCTGGCACAGCTGGGGCCAAGGGATGGCAGGAGTGCGAGTTCCTTGCTTACCTTTCGTACCCAGGCAGGTCTCTGTTAATAAAGAGACTTATTTCATCGCGATCCACTGTGTCGCGTTCTCTGCCATCCCCTAACATGGTGATCGGAGCAGGGGTGGTAGAACTGGATCCAAGCCTTGGCTTGAAACAGGCAAGATCCTGCTTGCCTTGAGCAAAGTGGTTTCAGTTTTCAGAGTGCCATGGGGGAGAGGAACGTAATCTGCTCCAGCGATGGGAATGTGGAGGAGCCCCTGATGCCCCAGGATGGAGGGGCATCCCCCAATCCAGAGGTGCCTGGGGCTACAGGCAAAAGGATACACAGAAGAGTCGTGGGTGAGTGCGGGGCCCCCCCTGTGGCCTGTTGGGAGGAGACAGTGTCCCCGTGGCAGTGTCACCCCAGGAGGAGTGGGGCTGGCACGTGTGGGGCTTCTTCCAGCTGTCTGGGAAAGGGTCTTGTGTTCTGCTGGGTCCTCCCTGGGGGGCTGTATCAGCCCCCCCGTCTCTCTCTGCCTGGCAGCTCTCCTGCTGGGGGCTGTCCCCCAGTGTGTGTGGGGTGACAGCCTTGTCCCTGCCCTGTGTGACTGTCCCTTGCTGCCAGCTGGGAATGGCCCGATGGCAGTTGCTGTGCCCGGGGAGGGGGTTGAGAAGCTGCAGCTGAGTGTGTGTGGGGTAGAGGGGTCTGGGGGGGTCCCTCCTGTGTTCCCTGGGCAGGTTGTGCTGGGGGTGGTGGGGCTGGGAGGGGGACAGCACTGTCCTCACCCCGAGTGGCTCTTTCCCCCTCCAGGCAGGTGCCCCACGCTCCATCCAGTGTGGGTCGTGGTGCTGGCTGTGCTGGTGGCTCTGGTGCTGGCTCTGGCCGTGGCTGTTGCTGTACACTCAGGTAAGGGAGGAGCGGCTGCCTCCTTCCCTGCCCCGCGGAGCTGTGTCCCCTGGTCCCTGCGGAGCCCAATCCTCTGCCCTTCTGCCCTTCCCTCTCCAGCAGGAAGATGTGGAGGGGATCCAGCTGTGCCTGCGGCTCTGGTGCTGGCCTGTCCTGAGGACTGGGTCGGGTACCGCAATGTCTGCTACTCCTTCTCGAGGGCTGAGGGGAGCTGGGAGTGGAGCCAGGAGCAGTGCTCCTCGCATGGGGCCTCGCTGGCCATGCCCCGGAGGGAGGGGGAGATGGTGAGTGAGGGGCTGTTGTGGCTGCGTGGGGGTTTGGGGGTGTTCCTGGGTTGGGTGCAGAGCCCGGGGTTGGAGCCGAGCTGTGTCAGAGCAGGAGCGAGAGCGCTGGCCGGGCTGGTGAGCTCCTGCAGCAGCTCTGGAGCTTGTTGGAGCAGGCGTGGGGTGGGAGCTGCTGCCATCCCAGGGCTGTTGGTAGCCGTGTGGGGCTGGCAGGGACCAGCGTGGGGCTGGCAGCAGCATCTCCGGACTGTTGGCTTCTCTGTGTCGTGCCCAGGAGTTCCTCTGGAGTCAGAAGGCCCATGTTGATTGCTGGCTTGGGCTGCGGAGACAAGGCGAGCGCCTGCAGTGGGTGGATGGCAGCAGCTTCAACCAGACGTGAGTCCTTTTGGGAGCCGGGGCCGTGAGGAGACCGTCCTGCGGTGGGACGGGCAGGGTCCTGGTGGGACGTGTCTGCTGGGGCTGTCCCTCGCAGGCGGCCCTTGTCCCCTCCTGGTGCTTGAGGGGACGACCGCGACCCCCGCGGTGCCAGCGGTGCCTGTGCTGCTTGTTGCAGGTTTGTGGTGCAGGGCCAAGGAGAGTGTGCGTATTTGTACAACGGGGCTGTCACGAGTGCAGGCTGCTCCCAGTCACGGCCGTACATCTGCAGCAAGCCCCAAGCGCTCGGGTGACAGCGGCGCTGGAGAAAGGACCTTTGCGTGGTGGGGCCTCACAGCTTCAGCCCTTCCAGCAGCGCAGGGGAGCGTGGGGGTGTCCTTCCCTCAGCTGCTGCTCCGGGTTGGTCCTGCAGGTGGGGAGAGGTGCTGGGAGCTGCTGTGTGCTGCCTGCACTGGGACCTCAAGCCTGGGACTGGTTCCTTCATCCTCCTGGGCCCACCCCAGAACCCATCCTGCTCCTCTCACACCTCACAGGTGATGCTGAGCTGTGGTGATGGAGCTGGAGCAGCTGCTGCCAGATGAGCTGGGTGCAGCAATGTCAGTGCAGGTCCCTGGCCCTGTGCAGGGTGGAGGGGACACAGAGCCAGGGGGTGAAGTGGCCCCTGTGGGGCTCCCTTGAAAGTTAGACTCTCATTCACACGCAAGCTTTTTTTTTTCCTGCTGTTTTGTATTGTTTATTAAAACATGATGTATTTCTACATGTGTTTGTCTCCTGCTGGGGCAGGGCTGTGTGCTGGAGGCAGCCCTGTCCCCTCCCCTCTGCTGGCACTGTCCATCCTGCCTTTGGGAGCGTTGGAGGACACGGCTGTGAGGGGGTGTCTCTGCTGCCCAACATCTTCTCCCCCCATCCCTGGCAGTGTGGGGTGCTGGTGGTGGGAGGGGGTGGCTCCAGCCTGTGTCCCCGTGTTTTCCTGCCCATGGGGGCCCTTGGGCCACCCCCAAATCCTGACCCCTCAAGAAGGTGCTGCTGCAGGAGGAGCCCCAGCAGCAGCTGAAAGCAGCTGTGGGCGTTGGGGACTGACCCAGCTCTTCTGGTCGCTCCCGGTGGCGCCCACCCCTCGGTTCAGCGCTCACAGCCGCCCCGCCATCCCCCTTGCCCTCGCCCCAGGGGTACCGGGGAGCAGCTCCCCCGCTCCGGGCGCAGCCCAGACCCGTGTCCGGCTCCTCCGCGGAACCCCCGGGGGCGGCTCTTGAAAGAGCCTTTGGGTTCCGCCTTTTTGCGCTCCAGCCACCGCGCTCCCAACGCTCGCCCGCTGCGGGACCCCCGGCCTCCTCCGCGCCCCCGGCCTCCTCCGCTGCCGCTTTTCCCCTCGGTCCCCGACGCGCCCCGGCTCCCACAGGCTTTACCGGCCGCCCGGCTCTGCCCACCCGCTCCTTCCCGTTACCGACACCGCTGCAACTGCCCCCCGGCTGCGCCCCCCCACCGGGCCCTTTAAATACCCCCGCGCCGGCCCTACGAAAGGGGGCACGAAACAACCCCCGGGGGGCGGATTTAGCAGTAAAGCGGGACAATAGAGCCCCCTTTATGTTGGCCCTGGGGCACGTACATACCGCCCGTCACCCTCCTCACAGGCCGCTAATCGTCATAATTAATAAACTTGATGGCTGAAGAGGAGGGAAGTCGTAACAAGGCAAGTGTACTGGAAGGTGCCCTCAGCATACCAAGACGTAGCTGGAAGACAACAGCATTCAGCTCACGCCTGAAAGGCGTCTGCCACACACCAGATCGTCGTGGAGTTGTTAAGTAATGGTTAGAGTTGGGAAGGAACGACCTCCTCCAGCCCGCTCCTGCTGCTGCTGCTGCCATGTGGGTCGTTCCGGAGTTTCTTTCTACGACGATGTGTCCTCCTACAGCGACCGTTCCCCGGTACCGGAAAGGTTTCCCAAACGTGCCGCAGGGTCGGGGCACCGGCAGCGTTTGGGGTTTTTCACCTGGACCCTTTGCCCTCCGCGGGCAGCTCCGAGCTCCCGAGAAGCAACATCCTCCTTTCCCAGGGCCGGGCCGACCTTTCATGTCCTTTCTTTCCTCCCCAAACCCGCAGGGAAACTCCCCTGCCTCGGGGCGCTGGGGCCCACCTCTCGAAACACCGCACACATCTGGCGCCGCGGAGAGCGACGGCCGCCCCGGGGGTGGGGGGGGAGGCGGTTTCCATCGCGGCTGCGGGGACTAAAAGTCACCATCTTTCCCCCAAAATGGCCCGGGCTGAGGAAGAACGGCCCAGAACGGCGTGACAGAGCGTGGGAAAGTGCTTCGCCCCGGGCGCGGCCTCGCAAACGCCTCCCTCAAATGACGGAATTTGCACCCAAAACGGGGGCGCTGGGCCCGGGCGGAACGTGAGGCGAGGGGCGACTCCTGAGGGGAGCTGGAGGCGGCGCTCCCATTGGCTGCCTCTATCGCCACTCCTCGTCCTTGCGCGCTGATTGGCCGCAGCGGTGGGCGGGCCGTGTCGGGGTACAAATATCAGGCCCCTCCCTTCAGCGGGGCCAGAGCGGCGGCGGGAGCGGAGTTGAGGAGGTGGGTCCTGGCGGTGGGCGCTGTTGGGTGCCGCCCGCTCGGTGCGGGGCTGCGGGGAAGGGAGCCCGGCGGGCTGGCGCTCCCCGTGCGCCCCCGCTCTTCATGGCCCGGCTCCGTGCGGGGCCGGGGAGCCGCTCCCCCCGCGGGGCCCCGCTGCTGCCCGGAGCTCCGCCGGCTGAGCTGGGGCTCCTCCGTCGGCGGGGCTCCCCGGGGCTGCGCTGGGTTCCCGGGAGGGCCTGGTGCTGCCGGGGCTTTCCCGGGCGGGGGGTCGGGCTGAAGGACCCCGTTGGTGTTCTCCTTCCCTTGGTGTTTGCGTGTGGGTCTGGGAGTTTCTGGTGCAGCAGCTGCAGTGGGTTTTGGGTGCTGTCTTGACCCCCCCCCTTGGCCAGACGTGCAGGGCTCGGTCAGGTAAGTGGGTAGGGGGGAATCTGAACTGCAGGAAAACTGTGTGTTTTCCTCCCGGATCTGACTCCCTCTTGTTAGCAAAGACAGGCCTCTGCTTTGTTTATAGTGATGTGCTAGCTAAAATGTTGTTTGTTTTGTGCTAACCTTCTCACTGTGTGGGGAAAATAGCTGATTAGTGACCTTCTTACTGTGTGAGAAAATAGTGAGTCACTGAGCTGAGTTTACAGATAGTGATAATGAGGAGACAGCCAGAAGTAGCTCATCACCAAGGATGGGGTAGCAAGAAGTAGTTAATCACTTCAAGGTTCTTTTATGTGTCGAGTATGTTCTGCTATACCAATTAGGACAGAGCTGTGGCTGCTTCAAGGGACTTATCATCCTCCAGAAGTCGGCAAACTTACAGTAAACTTCTGCTGTCCTGCGGTGACTCAATACCTTAAAAGGATAATGTGAGGAAGGGTCTCCTCACCCAAATGACCACCGAGAAGCTCGCGCGGAAGTGTTTTGCCGATGCAGCAAAACTTAATACGCCTGCGCGAAAAGGCTGTTGGGTCATCCTGATGAATCTGTAAGCCTGGGTGGAGTTATGTGTTAGGTAGGTGGAATGATGAGAATTTTTTGTGTATAAATAGTGGGTGAATGTCCCCGGTGAGGTGTGCTAGACTTGAGTCCTCCCCCTAGTGCCCAACGTCGACTAGAGCAATAGCTCCTCTCTCTACTGCTTTTGATTCCGAGAGCTTTTATTTTGGGTAACGCTGCCAGCGGTGGGGATAATTAGTAGATATGCCAGGGATGTGGCATGAAGACAAACACAGTAATAACAGCGCACAGGTGATGTCTGAGGGACAAAGGTAAAAGTTTTCTCAAGAACTTTCAGTTGCCACCTGGTTGAGATGTGACAGAAGGCACCCAACGTTGAATAGAATGTGAAACAAAACAATGGGGCTTGTGTGCTCTTTTGCAGTTGCTGGCTTAGACATAAAAATAGCAAGAAATATAACTTCTGGAGCAAAATGAAGGCAAGAGGGCATCCCAAGCTCCCCTCGGGTAATGTTGGAAGCCCAAAAGAGAAGCAAAGCTCAACGGGGCTGATAAACAGCTGTGGCCCAGAACAGACATGGAAAACGGGTGAAGAGCCAGTGGTTTGTGTGGCTACGGCACCGGGGGGCGAACCCGAAGCGAGGTGGAGGCCGCGTGGTCACATTCTTAACGCTCCTCACAAGAAATGTGTTGTGCAACTACCGAGAAGAAACGGAACGGCTCCCAGTACAACCAGAAGGAACGACGGCTTGACCGCACCCACCCTCCGCACAACGGGAATATATGGTTTACCCCAATTTTGTAGCTAATGGAGGGAGGAGAATCCAACACCCAGTCATCGGGACGGATTGAGGCGTTTGTCCTCCTCGCATCCCCCACAAGGGACACCTTTTGGTAAGAGTTGCGACCTCGGCCACGCCGAGTGCTTGCCCGGGAAATCAAGCTTGTGCTTGCAATCGTGCCGTGAAAGCCACAGAGCTATTTTGCCGTTTAGTGCGTTTATCACCGGCGTTGCTGAGGAATCGTGTATATGTTGGATCGAATAAACCGTACTGTCCGTGCACCTGGCTCCGTGCGGGGCCGGGGAGGCGCTTCCCCCGCGGGGCCCCGCTGCTGCCTGGAGCTCCGCCGGCTGTGGCCTGTCGCCGAGGGCACCCGGGCCGATGGCGGCACCATCTCTGCCCGTCCCGGGGCGGGGGGGCGGCCGGTACCGGCCGTCCTTCTCCTGGCAGCCCTTCTGCCTCCGCGCTGCTGCTCGCAGCCGCCCCATCGCTCACCGGGGGCGGGGCAAAGACGGTCGGTTCGGGGGGGTCCACGCTGGGAGCAGCTGAGTTCAGTTTGAAAAAGGCGCCGCGCCGCGCAGCCACTCCTCTGCCGCCGCTCCTCGCCCTGCGCGCTGATTGGCCGGAGCGGTGGGCGGGCCGTGCCAGGGGTATAAATACCGTCCCTCAGTCAGTTCGCGGCGAGCGGCGGCGGGAATGGTGGGTGTCGGAGGACGGAGTCCCTGGGTGCTGTCTGTGGGGCGGGTGGGTGCCGTCCGCTCGGTGGGGGGCTGCGGGGAAGGGAGCCCGGCGGGCTGGCGCTCCCCGTGCGCCCCCGCTCTTCATGGCCCGGCTCCGTGCGGGGCCGGGGAGCCGCTCCCCCCGCGGGGCCCCGCTGCTGCCCGGAGCTCCGCCGGCTGAGCTGGGGCTCCTCCGTCGGCGGGGCTCCCCGGGGCCGCGCTGGGTTCCTGGGAGGGCCTGGTGCCGCCAGGGCTTTCCCGGGCGGGTGGTCGGGCTCCAGCTCCCCGCACAGTCCCCGTCTCTGCGGATGCTGGAGCATCTGGTCTCTGGGCGGGTTTTTAGGGAGGAGCCGCTGCTGCTTTTCCGAGGTGGGAGCCATAGAGTGGGGGTCACGGCTCTGGGCAGGGAGCCATAGAGTGGGGGTCACGAATCGCCAGCAGCGGTCGTTTTCGCACCAGAGAAGCCCGGGCTGCGGGAGCCGCTTTGTGCAAAGGCGCAGGAGCAGCTCTGGGGAGAGCAGCCCCGTGCCCTGGTGCAGACGGAGCCTCTCTTGCCGCTCTCCTGTGCCGGGCGTTGGCATTTGCCTGCCAGGACGGAGAGCTGGTGCTCCAGCAGCTGCTGGCAGTTGGGGTTTCTGCCTGGGCTGGTGGAGGCCGGGCTGCGGGGCTCAGCTGGGTGAGTGGGGCTGGAGGGGAATGTCCAGACCTGGGGCTGTTCCTCCCTCGTCTGCCTTCTGCCCTCCTTCAGCCAGACATCAGCGACCGTCCCCACGGCGCTGGCCCTGCTGGGCTCCAAGGGCTGGTCCCTGAGCTCACTGGGGCTGTGTTTGTGTCCCCAGGTGTTGGGGACAGGCTGCAGCGTCCCAGGGGGAGCAGGGACAGCCCTTCCCTGGCATGGCCTTCCTCAGCCCGGGTGAGACCGTGTGGCCAGGGCTGATCTGTGACAGCCGGGTGTGCTGCCAGTCAGCCAACAGAGTTAATGGTCCTGATGTCCTGCCTGGTGTTCCCTGCAATGTCCCAACACAATGATGAGAGCAGGGGTGGTAGAAGTGGCTTGAAACAGGCAAGATTGTGCTTCTTGTGAGTGCAGTGGTTCCGCTTTTCAGAGTGCCATGGGAAAAGGGAACAGAT
This sequence comes from Chroicocephalus ridibundus, assembly GCF_963924245.1. Classification (NCBI taxonomy): domain Eukaryota; kingdom Metazoa; phylum Chordata; class Aves; order Charadriiformes; family Laridae; genus Chroicocephalus; species Chroicocephalus ridibundus. The sequence goes on along the minus strand of NC_086311.1, from coordinate 348,735 downwards.
CCTGCTCCAGCGAGGGGAATGTGGAGGAGCCCCTGAGTCCCCAGGACAGAGGGAAATCCCCACACGAAGAGATGCCTCGGGACACAGATGAAAGGCGACAGAGAAGACTTGTGGGTGAGTGCGGGGCCCCCCCTGTGGCCTGTTGGGAGGGGACAGTGTCCCCGTGGCAGTGTCACCCCAGGAGGAGTGGGGCTGGCACGTGTGGGGCTTCTTCCAGCTGTCTGGGAAAGGGTCTTGTGTTCTGCTGGGTCCTCCCTGGGGGGCTGTATCAGCCCCCCCGTCTCTCTCTGCCTGGCAGCTCTCCTGCTGGGGGCTGTCCCCCAGTGTGTGTGGGGTGACAGCCTTGTCCCCGCCCTGTGTGACTGTCCCTTGCTGCCAGCTGGGAATGGCCCGATGGCAGTTGCTGTGCCCGGGGAGGGGGTTGAGAAGCTGCAGCTGAGTGTGTGTGGGGTAGAGGGGTCTGGGGGGTCCCTCCTGTGTTCCCTGGGCAGGTTGTGCTGGGGGTGGTGGGGCTGGGAGGGGGACAGCACCATCCTCACCCCGAGTGGCTCTTTCTCCCTCCAGGCAGGTGCCCCACGCTCCATCCAGTGTGGGTCGTGGTGCTGGTTGTGCTGGTGGCTCTGGTGCTGGCTCTGGCCGTGGCTGTTGCTGTACACTCAGGTAAGGGAGGAGCGGCTGCCTCCTTCCCTGCCCCGCGGAGCTGTGTCCCCTGGTCCCTGCGGAGCCCAATCCTCTGCCCTTCTGCCCTTCCCTCTCCAGCAGGAAGACGTGGAGGGGATCCAGCTGTGCCTGCGGCTCTGGTGCTGGCCTGTCCTGAGGACTGGGTCGGGTACCGCAATGTCTGCTACTCCTTCTCGAGGGCTGAGGGGAGCTGGGAGTGGAGCCAGGAGCAGTGCTCCTCGCATGGGGCCTCGCTGGCCATGCCCAAGAGCAAGGAGGAAAGGGTGAGTGCGGGGCTGTTGTGGCTGCGTGGGGGTTTGGGGGTGTTCCTGGGTTGGGTGCAGAGCCCGGGGTTGGAGCCGAGCTGTGTCAGAGCAGGAGCGAGAGCGCTGGCCGGGCTGGTGAGCTCCTGCAGCAGCTCTGGAGCTTGTTGGAGCAGGCGTGGGGTGGGAGCTGCTGCCATCCCAGGGCTGTTGGTAGCCGTGTGGGGCTGGCAGGGACCAGCGTGGGGCTGGCAGCAGCATCTCCTGACTGTTGGCTTCTCTGTGTCGTGCCCAGGAGTTCCTCTGGAGTCAGAAGGCCCATGTTGATTGCTGGCTTGGGCTGCGGAGACGGGGCGAGCGCCTGCAGTGGGTGGATGGCAGCAGCTTCAACCAGACGTGAGTCCCGTTGGGAGCCAGGGCCGTGGGGAGACCGTCCTGCGGTGGGACGGGCAGGGCCCTGGTGGGACGTGTCTGCTGGGGCTGTCCCTCGCAGGCAGCCCTTGTCCCCTCCTGGTGCTTGAGGGGACGACCGCGACCCCCGCGGTGCCAGCGGTGCCTGTGCTGCTTGTTGCAGGTTTGAGGTGCAGGGCCAAGGAGAGTGTGCGTATTTGTACGACGGGGCTGTCGCGAGTGCAGGCTGCTCCCAGTCACGGCCGTACATCTGCAGCAAGCCCCAAGCGCTCGGGTGACAGCGGCGCTGGAGAAAGGACCTTTGCGTGGTGGGGCCTCACAGCTTGAGCCCTTCCAGCAGCGCAGGGGAGCGTGGGGGTGTCCTTCCCTCAGCTGCTGCTCCGGGTTGGTCCTGCAGGTGGGGAGAGGTGCTGGGAGCTGCTGTGTGCTGCCTGCACTGGGACCTCAAGCCTGGGACTGGTTCCTTCATCCTCCTGGGCCCACCCCAGAACCCATCTTGCTCCTCTCACACCTCACAGGTGATGCTGAGCTGTGGTGATGGAGCTGGAGCAGCTGCTGCCAGATGAGCTGGGTGCAGCAATGTCAGTGCAGGTCCCTGGCCCTGTGCAGGGTGGAGGGGACACAGAGCCAGGGGGTGAAGTGGCCCCTGTGGGGCTCCCTTGAAAGTTAGACTCTCACTCACACGCAAGCTTTTTTTTTTCCTGCTGTTTTGTATTGTTTATTAAAACATGATGTATTTCTACATGTGTTTGTCTCCTGCTGGGGCAGGGCTGTGTGCTGGAGGCAGCCCTGTCCCCTCCCCTCTGCTGGCACTTTCCATCCCGCCTTTGGGAGCGTTGGAGGACACGGCTGTGAGGGGGTGTCTCTGCTGCCCAACATCTTCTCCCTCCTGCCCTGGCAGTGTGGGGTGCTGGCGGTGGGAGGGGGTGGCTCCAGCCTGTGTCCCCGTGTTTTCCTGCCCATGGGGGCCCTTGGGCCACCCCCAAATCCTGACCCCTCAAGAAGGTGCTGCTGCAGGAGGAGCCCCAGCAGCAGCTGAAAGCAGCTGTGGGCGTTGGGGACTGACCCAGCTCTTCTGGTCGCTCCCGGTGGCGCCCACCCCTCGGTTCAGCGCTCACGGCCGCCCCGCCATCCCCCTTGCCCTCGCCCCGGGGGTACCGGGGAGCAGCTGCCCCACTCCGGGCGCGGCCCAGACCCGTGTCCGGCTCCTCCGCGGAACCCCCGGGGGCGGCTCTTGAAAGAGCCTTTGGGTTCCGCCTTTTTGCTCTCCAGCCACCGCGCTCCCAACGCTCGCCCGCTGCGGGACCCCCGGCCTCCTCCGCTGCCGCTTTTCCCCTCGGTCCCCGACGCGCCCCGGCTCCCACAGGCTTTACCGGCCGCCCGGCTCTGCCCACCCGCTCCTTCCCGTTACCGACACCGCTGCAACTGCCCCCCGGCTGCGCCCCCCCACCGGGCCCTTTAAATACCCCCGCGCCGGCCCTACGAAAGGGGGCACGAAACAACCCCCGGGGGGCGGATTTAGCAGTAAAGCGGGACAATAGAGCCCCCTTTATGTTGGCCCTGGGGCACGTACATACCGCCCGTCACCCTCCTCACAGGCCGCTAATCGTCATAATTAATAAACTTGATGGCTGAAGAGGAGGGAAGTCGTAACAAGGCAAGTGTACCAGAAGGTGCCCTCAGCATACCAAGACGTAGCTGGAAGACAACAGCATTCAGCTCACGCCTGAAAGGCGTCTGCCACACACCAGATCGTCGTGGAGTTGTTAAGTAATGGTTAGAGTTGGGAAGGAACGACCTCTGCCTGCCTGCTCCTGCCGCCGCTGCCATGTGGGTCGTTCCAGAGTTTCTTTCTACGACGATGTGTCCTCCTACAGCGACCGTTCCCCGGTACCGGAAAGGTTTCCCGAACGTGCCGCAGGGTCGGGGCACCGGCAGCGTTTGGGGTTTTTCACCTGGACCCTTTGCCCTCCGCAGGCAGCTCCGAGCTCCCCAGGGCCGGGCCGACCTTTCATGTCCTTTCTTTCCTCCCCAAACCCGCAGGGAAACTCCCCTGCCTCGGGGCGCTGGGGCCCACCTCTCGAAACACCGCACACATCTGGCGCCGCGGAGAGCGACGGCCGCCCCGGGGGTGGGGGGGGAGGCGGTTTCCATCGCGGCTGCGGGGACTAAAAGTCACCATCTTTCCCCCAAAATGGCCCGGGCTGAGGAAGAACGGCCCAGAACGGCGTGACAGAGCGTGGGAAAGTGCTTCGCCCCGGGCGCGGCCTCGCAAACGCCTCCCTCAAATGACGGAATTTGCACCCAAAACGGCGGCGCTGGGCCCGGGCGGAACGTGAGGCGAGGGGCGACTCCTGAGGGGAGCTGGAGGCGGCGCTCCCATTGGCTGCCTCTATCGCCACTCCTCGTCCTTGCGCGCTGATTGGCCGCAGCGGTGGGCGGGCCGTGCCGGGGGTATAAAATATCAGGCCCCTCCCTTCAGCGGGGCCAGAGCGGCGGCGGGAGCGGAGTGGTGGAGGTGGGTCCTGGCGGTGGGCGCTGTTGGGTGCCGTCCGCTCGGTGCGGGGCTGCGGGGAAGGGAGCCCGGCGGACTGGCGCTCCCCCTGCGCCCCCGCTCTTCATGGCCCGGCTCCGTGCGGGGCCGGGGAGGCGCTCCCCCCGCGGGGCCCCCGCTGCTGCCCGGAGCTCCGCCGGCTGAGCTGGGGCTCCTCCGTCGGCGGGGCTCCCCGGGGCTGCGCTGGGTTCCTGGGAGGGCCTGGTCCCGCTGGGGCCTTCCCGGGCGGGGGGTTCCGGCTCCAGCCCCCCGCACAGTCCCCGTCTCTGCGGATGCTGGAGCATGCGGTGTCTGGGCGGGTTGTTTCGGGAGGAGCCGCTGCTGCTTTTCCGGGCAGGGAGCCATAGAGTGGGGGTCACGGCTCTGGGCAGGGAGCCAGAGTGTGAGTCACGGATCGCCAGCAGCGGTCGATTTCGCACCAGAGAAGCCCGGGCTGCAGGAGCCGCTTTGTGCAAAGGCGCAGGAGCAGCTCTGGGGAGAGCAGCCCCGTGCCCTGGTGCAGACGGAGCCTCTCTTGCCGCTCTCCTGTGCCGGGCGTTGGCATTTGCCTGCCAGGACGGAGAGCTGGTGCTCCAGCAGCTGCTGGCAGTTGGGGTTTCTGCCTGGGCTGGTGGAGGCCGGGCTGCGGGGCTCAGCTGGGTGAGTGGGGCTGGAGGGGAATGTCCAGACCTGGGGCTGTTCCTCCCTCGTCTGCCTTCTGCCCTCCTTCAGCCAGACATCAGCGACCGTCCCCAGGGCGCTGGCCCTGCTGGGCTCCAGGGGCTGGTCCCTGAGCTCACTGGGGCTGTGTTTGTGTCCCCAGGTGTTGGGGACAGGCTGCAGCGTCCCAGGGGGAGCAGGGACAGCCCTTCCCTGGCATGGCCTTCCTCAGGCTGGCTGAGACCGTGTGGCCAGGGCTGATCTGTGACAGCCGGGTGTGCTGCCAGTCAGCCAACAGAGTTAATGGTCCTGATGTCCTGCCTGGTGTTCCCTGCAATGTCCCAACACAATGATGAGAGCAGGGGTGGTAGAAGTGGCTTGAAACAGGCAAGATTGTGCTTCTTGTGAGTGCAGTGGTTCCACTTTTCAGAGTGCCACGGGAGAAGGGAACAGATCCTGCTCCAGCGAGGGGAATGTGGAGGAGCCCCTGAGTCCCCAGGACAGAGGGAAATCCCCACACGCAGAGATGCCTCGGGGCACAGGTGAAAGTCCATGCAGAGGACTTGTGGGTGAGTGCGGGGCCCCCCCTGTGGCCTGTTGGGAGGGGACAGTGTCCCCGTGGCAGTGTCACCCCAGGAGGAGTGGGGCTGGCACGTGTGGGGCTTCTTCCAGCTGTCTGGGAAAGGGTCTTGTGTTCTGCTGGGTCCTCCCTGGGGGGCTGTATCAGCCCCCCCCTCTCTCTCTGCCTGGCAGCTCTCCTGCTGGGGGCTGTCCCCCAGTGTGTGTGGGGTGACAGCCTTGTCCCTGCCCTGTGTGACTGTCCCTTGCTGCCAGCTGGGAATGGCCCGATGGCAGTTGCTGTGCCCGGGGAGGGGGTTGAGAAGCTGCAGCTGAGTGTGTGTGGGGTAGAGGGGTCTGGGGGGTCCCTCCTGTGTTCCCTGGGCAGGTTGTGCTGGGGGTGGTGGGGCTGGGAGGGGGACAGCACCATCCTCACCCCGAGTGGCTCTTTCTCCCTCCAGGCAGGTGCCCCACGCTCCATCCAGTGTGGGCTGGTGTGGTGGTTGTGCTGGTGGTTCTGGTGCTGGCTCTGGCCGCGGCTGTTGCTGCACTCTCAGGTAAGGGAGGAGCGGCTGCCTCCTTCCCTGCCCCGCGGAGCTGTGTCCCCTGGTCCCCGCGGAGCTGTGTCCCCTGGTCCCCGCGGAGCCCAATCCTCTGCCCTTCTGCCCTTCCCTCTCCAGCAGGAAGACATGGAGGGGATCCAGCTGTGCCTGCGGCTCTGGTGCTGGCCTGTCCTGATGACTGGGTCGGGTACCGCAATGTCTGCTACTACCTGTCGAGGGCTGAGGGGAGCTGGGAGTGGAGCCAGGAGCAGTGCTCCTCGCATGGGGCCTCGCTGGCCATGCCCCGGAGGCAGTGGGAGATGGTGAGTGAGGGGCTGTTGTGTCTGCGTGGGGGTTTGGGGGTGTTCCTGGGTTGGGTGCAGAGCCCGGGGTTGGAGCCGAGCTGTGTCAGAGCAGGAGCGAGAGCGCTGGCCGGGCTGGTGAGCTCCTGCAGCAGCTCTGGAGCTTGTTGGAGCAGGCGTGGGGTGGGAGCTGCTGCCATCCCAGGGCTGTTGGTAGCCGTGTGGGGCTGGCAGGGACCAGCATTGTGCTGGCAGCAGCATCTCCTGACTGTTGGCTTCTCTGTGTCGTGCCCAGGAGTTCCTCTGGAGTCAGAAGGCCCATGTTGATTGCTGGCTTGGGCTGCGGAGACGGGGCGAGCGCCTGCAGTGGGTGGATGGCAGCAGCTTCAACCAGACGTGAGTCCTGTTGGGAGCCGGGGCCGGGGGGAGACCGTCCTGCGGTGGGACGGGCAGGGTCCTGGTGGGACGTGTCTGCTGGGGCTGTCCCTCACAGGCAGCCCTTGTCCCCTCCTGGTGCTTGAGGGGACGACCGCGACCCCCGCGGTGCCAGCGGTGCCTGTGCTGCTTGTTGCAGGTTTGAGGTGCAGGGCCAAGGAGAGTGTGCGTATTTGTACGACGGGGTTGTCGCGAGTGCAGGCTGCTCCCAGTCACGGCCGTACATCTGCAGCAAGCCCCAAGCGCCCGGGTGACAGAGGCGCTGGAGAAAGGACCTTTGCGTGGTGGGGCCTCACAGGTTGAGCCCTTCCAGCAGCGCAGGGGAGCGTGGGGGTGTCCTTCCCTCAGCTGCTGCTCCGGGTTGGTCCTGCAGGTGGGGAGAGGTGCTGGGAGCTGCTGTGTGCTGCCTGCACTGGGACCTCAAGCCTGGGACTGGTTCCTTCATCCTCCTGGGCCCACCCCAGAACCCATCTTGCTCCTCTCACACCTCACAGGTGATGCTGAGCTGTGGTGATGGAGCTGGAGCAGCTGCTGCCAGATGAGCTGGGTGCAGCAATGTCAGTGCAGGTCCCTGGCCCTGTGCAGGGTGGAGGGGACACAGAGCCAGGGGGTGAAGTGGCCCCTGTGTGGCTCCCTTGAAAGTTAGACTCTCATTCACACGGAACCTTTTTTTTTTCCTGCTGTTTTGTATTGTTTATTAAAACATGATGTATTTCTACATGTGTTTGTCTCCTGCTGGGGCAGGGCTGTGTGCTGGAGGCAGCCCTGTCCCCTCCCCTCTGCTGGCACTTTCCATCCCGCCTTTGGGAGCGTTGGAGGACACGGCTGTGAGGGGGTAGCTGCCCCCCGGGGTCTTCTGCCCCCATCCCTGTCATCGTGGGGTGCTGGTGGTGGGAGTGGGGTAGCTTCAGCCTGTGTCCCCGTGTTTTCCTGCCCATGGGGGCCCTTGGGCCACCCCCAAATCCTGACCCCTCAAGAAGGTGCTGCTGCAGGAGGAGCCCCAGCAGCAGCTGAAAGCAGCTGTGGGTGTTGGGGACTGACTCAGCTCTTCTGGTCGCTCCCGGTGGCGCCCACCCCTCGGTTCAGCGCTCACGGCCGCCCCGCCATCCCCCTTGCCCTCGCCCCGGGGGTACCGGGGAGCAGCTCCCCCGCTCCGTGTGCGGCCCAGACCCGTGTCCGGCTCCTCCACGGAACCCCCAGGGGCGGCTCTTGAAAGAGCCTTTGGGTTCTGCCTTTTTGCTCTCCAGCCACCGCGCTCCCAACGCTCGCCCGCTGCGGGACCCCCGGCCTCCTCCGCGCCCCCGGCCTCCTCCGCTGCCGCTTTTCCCCTCGGTCCCCGACGCGCCCCGGCTCCCACAGGCTTTACCGGCCGCCCGGCTCTGCCCACCCGCTCCTTCCCGTTACCGACACCGCTGCAACTGCCCCCCGGCTGCGCCCCCCCACCGGGCCCTTTAAATACCCCCGCGCCGGCCCTACGAAAGGGGGCACGAAACAACCCCCGGGAGGCGGATTTAGCAGTAAAGCGGGACAATAGAGCCCCCTTTATGTTGGCCCTGGGGCACGTACATACCGCCCGTCACCCTCCTCACAGGCCGCTAATCGTCATAATTAATAAACTTGATGGCTGAAGAGGAGGGAAGTCGTAACAAGGCAAGTGTACTGGAAGGTGCCCTCAGCATACCAAGACGTAGCTGGAAGACAACAGCATTCAGCTCACGCCTGAAAGGCGTCTGCCACACACCAGATCGTCGTGGAGTTGTTAAGTAATGGTTAGAGTTGGGAAGGAATGACCTCTGCCCACCCGCTCCTGCTGCCGCCGCTGCCATGTGGGTCGTTCCGGAGTTTCTTTCTACGACGATGTGTCCTCCTACAGCGACCGTTCCCCGGTACCGGAAAGGTTTCCCGAACGTGCCGCAGGGTCGGGGCACCGGCAGCGTTTGGGGTTTTTCACCTGGACCCTTTGCCCTCCGCGGGCAGCTCCGAGCTCCCGAGAAGCAACATCCTCCTTTCCCAGGGCCGGGCCGACCTTTCATGTCCTTTCTTTCCTCCCCAAACCCGCAGGGAAACTCCCCTGCCTCGGGGCGCTGGGGCCCACCTCTCGAAACACCGCACACATCTGGCGCCGCGGAGAGCGACGGCCGCCCCGGGGGTGGGGGGGGAGGCGGTTTCCATCGCGGCTGCGGGGACTAAAAGTCACCATCTTTCCCCCAAAATGGCCCGGGCTGAGGAAGAACGGCCCAGAACGGCGTGACAGAGCGTGGGAAAGTGCTTCGCCCCGGGCGCGGCCTCGCAAACGCCTCCCTCAAATGACGGAATTTGCACCCAAAACGGGGGCGCTGGGCCCGGGCGGAACGTGAGGCGAGGGGCGACTCCTGAGGGGAGCTGGAGGCGGCGCTCCCATTGGCTGCCTCTGTCGCCACTCCTCGTCCTTGCGCGCTGATTGGCTGGAGCTGTGGGCGGGCTGTGCCAGGGGTATAAATACCGTCCCTCAGTCAGTTCGCGGCGAGCGGCGGCGGGAGCGGTGGGTGTCGGAGGATGGAGCCCCTGGGTGCCGTCGGCGGTGCGGGTGGGTGCCGCCCGCTCGGTGCGGGGCTGCGGGGAAGGGAGCCCGGCGGGCTGGCGCTCCCCGTGCGCCCCCGCTCTTCATGGCCCGGCTCCGTGCGGGGCCGGGGAGCCGCTCCCCCCGCGGGGCCCCCGCTGCTGCCCGGAGCTCCGCCGGCTGAGCTGGGGCTCCTCCGTCGGCGGGGCTCCCCGGGGCTGCGCTGGGTTCCCGGGAGGGCCTGGTGCTGCGGGGGCTTTCCCAGGCGGGGGGTCGGGCTCCAGGACCCCGTTGGTGGTCTCCTTCCCCTTGGTGTTTGCGTGTGGGTCTGGGAGTTTCTGGTGCAGCAGCTGCAGTGGGTTTTGGGTGCTGTCTTGACCCCCCCCTTGGCCAGACGTGCAGGGCTCGGTCAGGTAAGTGGGTAGGGGGGAATCTGAACTGCAGGGCTGTGTGTTTTCCTCCCGGATCTGACTCCCTCTTGTTAGCAAAGACAGGCCTCTGCTTTGTTTATAGTGATGTGCTAGCTAAAATGTTGTTTGTTTTGTGCTAACCTTCTCACTGTGTGGGGAAAATAGCTGAGTAGTGACCTTCTTACTGTGTGAGAAAATCGTGAGTCACTGAGCTGAGTTTACAGATAGTGATAATGAGGAGACAGCCAGAAGTAGCTCATCACCAAGGATGGGGTAGCAAGAAGTAGTTAATCACTTCAAGGTTCTTTTATGTGTCGAGTATGTTCTGCTATACCAATTAGGACAGAGCTGTGGCTGCTTCAAGGGACTTATCATCCTCCAGAAGTCGGCAAACTTACAGTAAACTTCTGCTGTCCTGCGGTGACTCAATACCTTAAAAGGATAATGTGAGGAAGGGTCTCCTCACCCAAATGACCACCGAGAAGCTCGCGCGGAAGTGTTTTGCCGATGCAGCAAAACTTAATACGCCTGCGCGAAAAGGCTGTTGGGTCATCCTGATGAATCTGTAAGCCTGGGTGGAGTTATGTGTTAGGTAGGTGGAATGATGAGAATTTTTTGTGTATAAATAGTGGGTGAATGCCCCCGGTGAGGTGTGCTAGACTTGAGTCCTCCCCCTAGTGCCCAACGTCGACTAGAGCAATAGCTCCTCTCTCTACTGCTTTTGATTCCGAGAGCTTTTATTTTGGGTAACGCTGCCAGCGGCGGGGATAACTAGTAGATATGCCAGGGATGTGGCATGAAGACAAACACAGTAATAACAGCGCACAGGTGATGTCTAAGGGACAAAGGTAAAAGTTTTCTCAAGAACTTTCAGTTGCCACCTGGTTGAGATGTGACAGAAGGCACCCAACGTTGAATAGAATGTGAAACAAAACAATGGGGCTTGTGTGCTCTTTTGCAGTTGCTGGCTTAGACATAAAAATAGCAAGAAATATAACTTCTGGAGCAAAATGAAGGCAAGAGGGCATCCCAAGCTCCCCTCGGGTAATGTTGGAAGCCTGAAAGAGAAGCAAAGCTCAACGGGGCTGATAAACAGCTGTGGCCCAGAACAGACATGGAAAACAGGTGAAGAGCCAGTGGTTTGTGTGGCTACGGCACCGGGGGGCGAACCCGAAGCGAGGTGGAGGCCGCGTGGTCACATTCTTACGCTCCTCACAAGAAATGTGTTGTGCAACTACCGAGAAGAAACGGAACGGCTCCCAGTACAACCAGAAGGAACGACGGCTTGACCGCACCCACCCTCCGCACAACGGGAATATATGGTTTACCCCGATTTTGTAGCTAATGGAGGGAGGAGAATCCAACACCCAGTCATCGGGACGGATTGAGGCGTTTGTCCTCCTCGCATCCCCCACAAGGGACGCCTTTTGGTAAGAGTTGCGACCTCGGCCACGCCGAGTGCTTGCCCGGGAAATCAAGCTTGTGCTTGCAATCGTGCCGTGAAAGCCACAGAGCTATTTTGCCGTTTAGTGCGTTTATCACCGGCGTTGCTGAGGAATCGTGTATATGTTGCATCGAATAAACCGTACTGTCCGTGCACCTGGCTCCGTGCGGGGCCGGGGAGGCGCTTCCCCCGCGGGGCCCCGCTGCTGCCTGGAGCTCCGCCGGCTGTGGCCTGTCGCCGAGGGCACCCGGGCCGATGGCGGCACCATCTCTGCCCGTCCCGGGGCGGGGGGGCGGCCGGTACCGGCCGTCCTTCTCCTGGCAGCCCTTCTGCCTCCGCGCTGCTGCTCGCAGCCGCCCCATCGCTCACCGGGGGCGGGGCAAAGACGGTCGGTTCGGGGGGGTCCACGCTGGGAGCAGCTGAGTTCAGTTTGAAAAAGGCGCCGCGCCGCGCAGCCACTCCTCTGCCGCCGCTCCTCGCCCTGCGCGCTGATTGGCCGGAGCGGTGGGCGGGCCGTGCCAGGGGTATAAATACCGTCCCTCAGTCAGTTCGCGGCGAGCGGCGGCGGGAATGGTGGGTGTCGGAGGACGGAGTCCCTGGGTGCTGTCTGTGGGGCGGGTGGGTGCCGTCCGCTCGGTGGGGGGCTGCGGGGAAGGGAGCCCGGCGGGCTGGCGCTCCCCGTGCGCCCCCGCTCTTCATGGCCCGGCTCCGTGCGGGGCCGGGGAGCCGCTCCCCCCGCGGGGCCCCGCTGCTGCCCGGAGCTCCGCCGGCTGAGCTGGGGCTCCTCCGTCGGCGGGGCTCCCCGGGGCTGCGCTGGGTTCCTGGGAGGGCCTGGTCCCGCTGGGGCCTTCCCGGGCGCGGGGTTCCGGCTCCAGCCCCCCGCACAGTCCCCGTCTCTGCGGATGCTGGAGCATCTGGTCTCTGGGCGGGTTGTTTCGGGAGGAGCCGCTGCTGCTTTTCCGGGGGGGAGCCATAGAGGGTGAGTCACGGGTCTGGGCAGGGAGCCATAGAGTGTGAGTCACGAATCGCCAGCAGCGGTCGATTTCGCACCAGAAAACCCCGGGCTGCAGGAGCCGCTTTGTGCAAAGGCGCAGGAGCAGCTCTGGGGGAGCAGCCCCGTGCCCTGGTGCAGACGGAGCCTCTCTTGCCGCTCTCCTGTGCCGGGCGTTGGCATTTGCCTGCCAGGACGGAGAGCTGGTGCTCCAGCAGCTGCTGGCAGTTGGGGTTTCTGCCTGGGCTGGTGGAGGCCGGGCTGCGGGGCTCAGCTGGGTGAGTGGGGCTGGAGGGGAATGTCCAGACCTGGGGCTGTTCCTCCCTCGTCTGCCTTCTGCCCTCCTTCAGCCAGACATCAGCGACCGTCCCCAGGGCGCTGGCCCTGCTGGGCTCCACGGGCTGGTCCCTGAGCTCACTGGGGCTGTGTTTGTGTCCCCAGGTGTTGGGGACAGGCTGCAGTGTCCCAGGGGGAGCAGGGACAGCCCTGTAGGAATGTGTCTGAGAGAAAATGGTCACGTGAGCCAGCCTCCCTACTATGAGAGATTAGATTAAGGGCAAAACAGGTGGTAGAAGATGGAATTAGTACATGGGAAAAACAGGAACTGAGAAAGTAGAAAACATGTTGTGCTATGACTAAGCAATTTACTATGTGAATTCTTGTAACCAATCTGATCTGTGAATGAACTGCATGGACAGTGCGTGAACAGAGACTGTAAGCCAATCATATAGCTGCCGCTAGCGCGTGCTCTTATTGCCTGTCTATATATACTCTGTGAAAACTTGAATAAAGGGAGAACGATCATACTCATATTGAGATTCCATCGTTACTCCGGGTCCGTCTTCCACTCCGACGTCCTCCGACATCTGGTAGCAGAGGATGGTTCAGCGCGACTGAGTTCTCCGAGACTGCGGTAAGCAGCTAGATGAGGGGAGTGGGAAACTTCGGCTGGGAGACGTGCTGCTTGGGCGCATCAGCGGGAGCAGACAACGGCGTGAGGTCGCTCCTCACCTCCCAGGCGCAGCTATGGAAACAGAAGCTGCGGCCACGCTACTTGCTGGGATCCTCTCTATGAGAGGGATTGAAACACCAGCGAAACTGTTGCTCAAACTGATTAAGCCGGGGCAGGAGATGGGGCAACAAGTAACAAAAGAAGAAGGGGCTATATTAAGACTTCTCCTGCATATCCTCTCTAAGAGAGGGGTGAAATACGATGAGCGTATGCTCCGAAGGTTGTTAACCTGGTGCAGAGAGAACGGATTCGCACCAGAGCCCCAAACAGCTTTTAAACCAGAAACATGGGGGGCTGTTGGGAAAAAACTGTGGGAAATGATAAGTAAAGGAGACAAAGAGGCATCACCGTTAGCGATGACATGGTGGTTGGTGTTATCGACCTTACAAGATATGAACACAGAGCGAGCCACAGCAGCCGGGGCTTTTGCAGCATTACAACCCACGGGAGGGGGATCGAACAGGCCAGGTCCGAAGGTCTGGGACAATCCCCTGCTGATCCCCTCTGCTCCACCTGAGGCCGATGGAGGAGGCAGAATGTCAGCAGAGAAGGACAGAGCCGGAGCTGTTTGCTCCTGCCATTGCCCGCCTCGCCCCCTCCCCTCCCCAGTCGTCCCCCTGAGATAGAAGTGCTGGTTTTGTATGTCTGCTGTGTAAGTGTGTGTGGGCGCCGGCTTATACCTGCTGATCAGCATGTGTGCTACTGTTTGCTTTTTGTTGTGTGCAGTGTCGTTAGGTGACTCCACTTGAGCAGGTGTTCTGTCCGGTGTGGTACTGTTGTCGTATGCAACTAGGGCTGACACTCCGTCAAGTGAAGAAGTTTGTGTATACACAATGTTTAGATGTAAGGCGAGCGCGCCTCAGGTAGATACACCAGGATGGGCTGTAGAACCGATGGAAGTCCTGAAATATTGGGGGAGTTTTCACGAGCCGACACGTCTCGGGAACGGCTCGCCCGTGCAGGGCGTATCGCTGGTTGTTTGTTGTTTGTCTATAAGGTCATGGTTGATTGGGAAAAGGAGTTGAGCCAAAATCTATAGGATGCTCTGTATGAAAATGAGAAACTTAAGGAAAAATGAGAAACTGAGCTCTTGTTGCAAAGGCAGACTTTTATGTCAGTCGTAAGTGATGGGGGGGAAAAAAAAAAAAAAAGAAAAAAAAAGAAAAAAAAAAGAAAGAAAAAAAAGAAACAAAAAGAAACAAAAAGAAAAAAAAAAAGAAAAAAGCAAAAAAGAAAAAAAAAGAAAAAAAAGGAAAAAAAAGAAGAAAAAAAAAGAAGAAAAAGAAAAGAAAAAAAAAAACCAAACAGGAACAATTAGATGGGAAATGTGCCACGTTAGCACAAAAGTGTGCCATACGCATTACGAGAAAGCATCAGAAAAAGAGAAATAGGACACCTGATTCAAAGCAGTGCCATAGAGATATGTTTTTTTGGGTTTTTCCTATATGTGTCTATGTTATTGCATGCCTTAGTAGATTGCTCTGTGTTATACCCTGCGAGACTAAAATGAACCCAGCAGAAGCGGTCGCTTGAGCAAGGGGGTGGAATATGGGAAAGCAACAGAAGATCGGCGAGGAGGACTGTAAATACACTCAAGGGACTCGCACCTGGGTGCTGGAAAACACAGATATCACACCAATTGTTATTCAGTCTTGGGTGCTGGCAAGAAAAACATTTGGATGACATAAGCCTGTGATGGACTCACAGACACCTTATCCAGCTGCTTGAGAATCTTGGCCTGTTGTGGAAGAAGATCAAAGCACAGTACCAGCAAGAACAGGGAGTCCGCATGCGCTCTTGCTAACGAGGACTCTTTTGCTGCCAAGGATTCTTGATAACAAGGACTCTCTTGCTGCCAAGGATAAGTTTAGCAATGCTACTAGTACAGCTATTTCTGAGTTATTGCTAGATATAGATAGTATTCGATATGCGATGTTGCAAAACAGAACTGCTACTGATTTTTTGCTTTCAGCTCACAGACATGGTTGTCAAGATTTTAAAGGACTGTATTGTGTGAATCTAAGTGACCACTCCAAATCCATCCATGCCCAGTTGCAGGAACTGCACTGACCGAACCAGCAACTTGTGGAGACCACTTTTGAAAATCTCTTTGCTGGATGGACTCGGGGGTGGGGTTGGTTGAAGCAAATTATACTCATCACCTGTGTGGAAGGAATTTGTCTGTTATGTTTAGTATGCTGTTTGCCGTGTTTAATAAGCATTATACGATCAGCTGTAAATGCTGCTTTGCATCGTACCCTTGAACAAGTTGTAGAATATGTTGCTCTAAAAACTATGTGTGTATCCATGAGAACCCGACCTTCACAGAAGAAGATAACAAGAAGGGATTACAACAATGTAGACACGTATCAGACAGCTGCTGTTAGCAAAGCTGGATCATGAGTTTGGTGAGACTCGCTGCATACACTGGCCACGTGTGCAGCGACTCTGGCCTGTACTTTTCTACTCGATCCAGCGCAGGAGAGTCTGGTGGGACTCGCTGCGTGCACTGGCCATGCGTGCAGCGACTCTAGCCTGTACTTCTCCACTCAATCCAGTGCAGGATATAAGGGGGCTGTCTCGGGTCAGAGAGGAGGAGAGAGACATGAGCGCACTTTGAAGGTACAGGGGATGCCCTGAAGCACTGTGTCTGCTCCCCACCCCCCCCCCCCCCCCGTAAGTTTTATGTTCATTAACCCCAACAGCTCTGAAGGCATTACAGTATGTTGCAAGATAAGATATAGTCTACTACTGCTGCAAGACACACTGAACACCTTCCTACAAGAATTTCAACTTTATGCCCTGATAGGACAGTGGGATGATGCACTCGCAAAGAGCCTGACTGCATTACAGTGGGTATTTTTGCCACATACCTTTTCAAAACCAGTAACTATGATGATTGAAATGTTACCACGATTGTTTTTCCAGGGTCGCTCGTGCTGTCAGCAACCGCAATGTATTTGAAATATTACAAAAGGATTTCTCGTGGGTAAATCCAAAGAAATTGGCTTTCTGGGCTAAATTTAGGAATCTGGGTATTTATTGCCTTAGCAGGGTTCCTTTTGATTCTGTTTTTAATTGTGTTTAGTATATAACCTGCTAAGGGCGTCACAACAAGGATAACATGTCCAAATTAAAAGCGGTTAAAAAGCGTTTCAATTGGTCAAACTCATGGGGTATAACGGGATGGTTATCAGATTTACTAAAACAAGGTCTCATGCTACTGTTGGTTCTATTATTATTGATTATGGTAGCCTCATGTGTTCTCCGCAAAGTGACTGACATGATAGAAAATGCCATGCATAAGGTCTGGCTGGCTCAAGAAGAAAAAGGGGGGATTGTAGGAATGTGTCTGAGAGAAAATGATCATGTGAGCCAGCCTCCCTACTATGAGAGATTAGATTAAGAGCAAAACAGGTGGTAGAAGATGGAATTAGTACATGGGAAAAACGGGGACCGAGAAGGTAGAAAACATGTTGTGCTATGACTAAGCAATTTACTATGTGAATTCTTGTAACCAACCTGATCTGTGAATGAACTGCATGGACAGTGCGTGAACAGAGACTGTAAGCCAATCATATAGCTGCCGCTAGCGCGTGCTCTTATTGCCTGTCTATATATACTCTGTGAAAACTTGAATAAAGGGAGAACGATCATACTCATATTGAGATTCCATCGTTACTCCAGGTCCGTCTCCCACTCCGACGTCCTCCGACACAGCCCTTCCCTGGCATGGCCTTCCTCAGCCCGGGTGAGACCGTGTGGCCAGGGCTGATCTGTGACAGCCGGGTGTGCTGCCAGTCAGCCAACAGAGTTAATGGTCCTGATGTCCTGCCTGGTGTTCCCTGCAATGTCCCAACACAATGATGAGAGCAGGGGTGGTAGAAGTGGCTTGAAACAGGCAAGATTGTGCTTCTTGTGAGCGCAGTGGTTCCGCTTTTCAGAGTGCCACGGGAGAAGGGAACAGATCCTGCTCCAGCGAGGGGAATATGGAGGAGCCCCTGAGTCCCCAGGACAGAGGGAAATCCCCACACGCAGAGATGCCTCGGGGCACAGGTGAAAGGCGACAGAGAAGACTTGTGGGTGAGTGCGGGGCCCCCCCTGTGGCCTGTTGGGAGGGGACAGTGTCCCCGTGGCAGTGTCACCCCAGGAGGAGTGGGGCTGGCATGTGTGGGGCTTCTTCCAGCTGTCTGGGAAAGGGTCTTGTGTTCTGCTGGGTCCTCCCTGGGGGGCTGTATCAGCCCCCCCGTCTCTCTCTGCCTGGCAGCTCTCCTGCTGGGGGCTGTCCCCCAGTGTGTGTGGGGTGACAGCCTTGTCCCCGCCCTGTGTGACTGTCCCTTGCTGCCAGCTGGGAATGGCCCGATGGCAGTTGCTGTGCCCGGGGAGGGGGTTGAGAAGCTGCAGCTGAGTGTGTGTGGGGTAGAGGGGTCTGGGGGGTCCCTCCTGTGTTCCCTGGGCAGGTTGTGCTGGGGGTGGTGGGGCTGGGAGGGGGACAGCACCGTCCTCACCCCGAGTGGCTCTTTCCCCCTCCCTCCAGTGTGGGTCGTGGTGCTGGTTGTGCTGGTGGCTCTGGTGCTGGCTCTGGCTGTGGCTGTTGCTGCACTCTCAGGTAAGGGAGGAGTGGCTGCCTCCTTCCCTGCCCCGCGGAGCTGTGTCCCCTGGTCCCTGTGGAGCCCAATCCTCTGCCCTTCTGCTCTTCCCTCTCCAGCAGGAAGATGTGGAGGGGATCCAGCTGTGCCTGCGGCTCTGGTGCTGGCCTGTCCTGATGACTGGGTCGGGTACCACAATGTCTGCTACTCCTTCTCGAGGGCTGAGGGGAGCTGGGAGTGGAGCCAGGAGCAGTGCTCCTCGCATGGGGCCTCGCTGGCCATGCCCCGGAGGGAGGGGGAGATGGTGAGTGAGGGGCTGTTGTGGCTGCGTGGGGGTTTGGGGGTGTTCCTGGGTTGGGTGCAGAGCCCGGGGTTGGAGCCGAGCTGTGTCAGAGCAGGAGCGAGAGCGCTGGCCGGGCTGGTGAGCTCCTGCAGCAGCTCTGGAGCTTGTTGGAG
The DNA here is from genome assembly GCF_963924245.1 of Chroicocephalus ridibundus. Lineage (NCBI taxonomy): Eukaryota > Metazoa > Chordata > Aves > Charadriiformes > Laridae > Chroicocephalus > Chroicocephalus ridibundus. The sequence continues at coordinate 330,930 of NC_086311.1, read as the reverse complement.
CAGGCGTGGGGTGGGAGCTGCTGCCATCCCAGGGCTGTTGGTAGCCGTGTGGGGCTGGCAGGGACCAGCATGGGGCCAGCAGCAGCATCTCCTGACTGTTGGCTTCTCTGTGTTGTGCCCAGGAGTTCCTCTGGAGTCAGAAGGCCCATGTTGATTACTGGCTTGGGCTGCGGAGACAAGGCGAGCGCCTGCAGTGGGTGGATGGCAGCAGCTTCAACCAGACGTGAGTCCTTTTGGGAGCCGGGGCCGGGGGGAGACCGTCCTGCGGTGGGACGGGCAGGGTCCTGGTGGGACATGTCTGCTGGGGCTGTCCCTCGCAGGCAGCACTTGTCCCCTCCTGGTGCTTGAGGGGACGACCGCGACCCCCGCGGTGCCAGCGGTGCCTGTGCTGCTTGTTGCAGGTTTGAGGTGCAGGGCCAAGGAGAGTGTGTGTATTTGTACGACGGGGCTGTCGCGAGTGCAGGCTGCTCCCAGTCACGGCCGTACATCTGCAGCAAGCCCCAAGCGCTCGGGTGACAGAGACCCTGGAGAAAGGACCTTTGCGTGGTGGGGCCTCACAGCTTGAGCCCTTCCAGCAGCGCAGGGGAGCGTGGGGGTGTCCTTCCCTCAGCTGCTGCTCCGGGTTGGTCCTGCAGGTGGGGAGAGGTGCTGGGAGCTGCTGTGTGCTGCCTGCACTGGGACCTCAAGCCTGGGACTGGTTCCTTCATCCTCCTGGGCCCACCCCAGAACCCATCTTGCTCCTCTCACACCTCACAGGTGATGCTGAGCTGTGGTGATGGAGCTGGAGCAGCTGCTGCCAGATGAGCTGGGTGCAGCAATGTCAGTGCAGGTCCCTGGCCCTGTGCAGGGTGGAGGGGACACAGAGCCAGGGGGTGAAGTGGCCCCTGTGGGGCTCCCTTGAAAGTTAGACTCTCACTCACACGCAAGTTTTTTTTTTTTCCTGCTGTTTTGTCTTGTTTATTAAAACATGATGTATTTCTACATGTGTTTGTCTCCTGCTGGGGCAGGGGCGTGTGCTGGAGGCAGCCCTGTCCCCTCCCCTCTGCTGGCACTGTCCATCCTGCCTTTGGGAGCGTTGGAGGACACGGCTGTGAGGGGGTGTCTCTGCTGCCCAACATCTTCTCCCTCCTGCCCTGGCAGTGTGGGGTGCTGGCGGTGGGAGGGGGTGGCTCCAGCCTGTGTCCCCGTGTTTTCCTGCCCATGGGGGCCCTTGGGCCACCCCCAAATCCTGTCCCCTCAAGAAGGTGCTGCTGCAGGAGGAGCCCCAGCAGCAGCTGAAAGCAGCTGTGGGCGTTGGGGACTGACCCAGCTCTTCTGGTCGCTCCCGGTGGCGCCCACCCCTCGGTTCAGCGCTCACGGCCGCCCCGCCATCCCCCTTGCCCTCGCCCCGGGGGTACCGGGGAGCAGCTCCCCCACTCCGGGCGCGGCCCAGACCCGTGTCCGGCTCCTCCGCGGAACCCCCGGGGGGGGCTCTTGAAAGAGCCTTTGGGTTCCGCCTTTTTGCTCTCCAGCCACCGCGCTCCCAACGCTCGCCCGCTGCGGGACCCCCGGCCTCCTCCGCGTCCCCGGCCTCCTCCGCTGCCGCTTTTCCCCTCGGTCCCCGACGCGCCCCGGCTCCCACAGGCTTTACTGGCCGCCCGGCTCTGCCCACCCGCTCCTTCCCGTTACCGACACCGCTGCAACTGCCCCCCGGCTGCGCCCCCCCACCGGGCCCTTTAAATACCCCCGCGCCGGCCCTACGAAAGGGGGCACGAAACAACCCCCGGGAGGCGGATTTAGCAGTAAAGCGGGACAATAGAGCCCCCTTTATGTTGGCCCTGGGGCACGTACATACCGCCCGTCACCCTCCTCACAGGCCGCTAATCGTCATAATTAATAAACTTGATGGCTGAAGAGGAGGGAAGTCGTAACAAGGCAAGTGTACTGGAAGGTGCCCTCAGCATACCAAGACGTAGCTGGAAGACAACAGCATTCAGCTCACGCCTGAAAGGCGTCTGCCACACACCAGATCGTCGTGGAGTTGTTAAGTAATGGTTAGAGTTGGGAAGGAACGACCTCCTCCAGCCCGCTCCTGCCGCCGCCGCTGCCATGTGGGTCGTTCCGGAGTTTCTTTCTACGACGATGTGTCCTCCTACAGCGACCGTTCCCCGGTACCGGAAAGGTTTCCCGAACGTGCCGCAGGGTCGGGGCACCGGCAGCGTTTGGGGTTTTTCACCTGGATCCTTTGCCCTCCGCGGGCAGCTCCGAGCTCCCGAGAAGCAACATCCTCCTTTCCCAGGGCCGGGCCGACCTTTCACGTCCTTTCTTTCCTCCCCAAACCCGCAGGGAAACTCCCCTGCCTCGGGGCGCTGGGGCCCACCTCTCGAAACACCGCACACATCTGGCGCCGCGGAGAGCGACGGCCGCCCCGGGGGTGGGGGGGGAGGCGGTTTCCATCGCGGCTGCGGGGACTAAAAGTCACCATCTTTCCCCCAAAATGGCCCGGGCTGAGGAAGAACGGCCCAGAACGGCGTGACAGAGCGTGGGAAAGTGCTTCGCCCCGGGCGCGGCCTCGCAAACGCCTCCCTCAAATGACGGAATTTGCACCCAAAACGGGGGCGCTGGGCCCGGGCGGAACGTGAGGCGAGGGGCGACTCCTGAGGGGAGCTGGAGGCGGCGCTCCCATTGGCTGCCTCTATCGCCACTCCTCGTCCTTGCGCGCTGATTGGCCGCAGCGGTGGGCGGGCCGTGTCGGGGTACAAATATCAGGGCCCTCCCTACAGCGGGGCCAGAGCGGCGGCGGGAGCGGAGTGGAGGAGGTGGGTGCTGGCGGTGGGCGCTGTTGGGTGCCGCCCGCTCGGTGCGGGGCTGCGGGGAAGGGAGCCCGGCGGGCTGGCGCTCCCCGTGCGCCCCCGCTCTTCATGGCCCGGCTCCGTGCGGGGCCGGGGAGCCGCTCCCCCCGCGGGGCCCCCGCTGCTGCCTGGAGCTCCGCCGGCTGAGCTGGGGCTCCTCCGTCGGCGGGGCTCCCCGGGGCTGCGCTGGGTTCCTGGGAGGGCCTGGTGCTGCCGGGGCTTTCCCGGGCGGGGGGTCCGGCTGAAGGACCCCGTTGGTGTTCTCCTTCCCTTGGTGTTTGCGTGTGGGTCTGGGAGTTTCTGGTGCAGCAGCTGCAGTGGGTTTTGGGTGCTGTCTTGACCCCCCCCTTGGCCAGACGTGCAGGGCTCGGTCAGGTAAGTGGGTAGGGGGGAATCTGAACTGCAGGAAAACTGTGTGTTTTCCTCCCGGATCTGCCTCGCTCCCTCCCTTGCCCTCACCTGAGTCTTTCTCTGAAGCACCCACAGGAGCCTTTTTGCACCCTTTGTCTCACCGGGATCATGGAGTTTCCATCCCCAAAGGCTGAAGGTCTCGTCCCTGCCCCAGCCTGGGGTGCTGGGGCTGTGGGTGGTGGTGTCCAGCTGCTGTGGTGAGCGGAGGGGGGCTCAGCAGAGGTGTTGGGGGGACCCTGGACCCTCCCCCGGCAATCCCAGGCCAGGGCCCCTGCTGGGGTTGCCCCCAGCTGGCGAGTGCTTTGTGCCCTGTCTGGAAGGGTGTGCGCAGGGTGGTGGGGAGGGTGCTGGCACAGCTGGGGCCAAGGGATGGCAGGAGTGCGAGTTCCTTGCTTACCTTTCGTACCCAGGCAGGTCTCTGTTAATAAAGAGACTTATTTCATCGCGATCCACTCTGTCGCGTTCTCTGCCATCCCCTAACATGGTGATCGGAGCAGGGGTGGTAGAACTGGATCCAAGCCTTGGCTTGAAACAGGCAAGATCCTGCTTGTCTTGAGCAAAGTGGTTTCACTTTTCAGAGTGCCATGGGGGAGAGGAACGTAATCTGCTCCAGCGATGGGAATGTGGAGGAGCCCCTGAGTCCCCAGGATGGAGGGGCATCCCCCAATCCAGAGGTGCCTGGGGCTACAGGCAGAAGGATACTCAGAAGAGTCGTGGGTGAGTGCGGGGCCCCCCCTGTGGCCTGTTGGGAGGGGACAGTGTCCCCGTGGCAGTGTCACCCCAGGAGGAGTGGGGCTGGCACATGTGGGGCTTCTTCCAGCTGTCTGGGAAAGGGTCTTGTGTTCTGCTGGGTCCTCCCTGGGGGGCTGTATCAGCCCCCCCGTCTCTCTCTGCCTGGCAGCTCTCCTGCTGGGGGCTGTCCCCCAGTGTGTGTGGGGTGACAGCCTTGTCCCTGCCCTGTGTGACTGTCCCTTGCTGCCAGCTGGGAATGGCCCGATGGCAGTTGCTGTGCCCGGGGAGGGGGTTGAGAAGCTGCAGCTGAGTGTGTGTGGGGTAGAGGGGTCTGGGGGGTCCCTCCTGTGTTCCCTGGGCAGGTTGTGCTGGGGGTGGTGGGTCTGGGAGGGGGACAGCACTGTCCTCACCCCGAGTGGCTCTTTCCCCCTCCAGGCAAGTTCCCCACGCTCAATCCAGTGTGGGCTGGTGTGGTGGTTGTGCTGGTGGCTCTGGTGCTGGCTCTGGCCGTGGCTGTTGCTGCACTCTCAGGTAAGGGAGGAGCGGCTGCCTCCTTCCCTGCCCCACGGAGCTGTGTCCCCTGGTCCCTGCGGAGCCCAATCCTCTGCCCTTCTGCCCTTCCCTCTCCAGCAGGAAGATGTGGAGGGGATCCAGCTGTGCCTGCGGCTCTGGTGCTGGCCTGTCCCGATGACTGGGTCGGGTACCACAATGTCTGCTACTCCTTCTCGAGGGATGTGGGGAGCTGGGAGTGGAGCCAGGAGGAGTGCTCCTCGCATGGGGCCTCGCTGGCCATGCCCCGGAGGGAGGGGGAGATGGTGAGTGAGGGGCTGTTGTGGCTGCGTGGGGGTTTGGGGGTGTTCCTGGGTTGGGTGCAGAGCCCGGGGTTGGAGCCGAGCTGTGTCAGAGCAGGAGCGAGAGCGCTGGCCGGGCTGGTGAGCTCCTGCAGCAGCTCTGGAGCTTGTTGGAGCAGGCGTGGGGTGGGAGCTGCTGCCATCCCAGGGCTGGTGGTAGCCGTGTGGGGCTGTCAGGGACCAGCATTGTGCTGGCAGCAGCATCTCCTGACTGTTGGCTTCTCTGTGTCGTGCCCAGGAGTTCCTCTGGAGTCAGAAGGCCCATGTTGATTGCTGGCTTGGGCTGCGGAGACGGGGCGAGCGCCTGCAGTGGGTGGATGGCAGCAGCTTCAACCAGAGGTGAGTCCTGTTGGGAGCCGGGGCCATGGGGAGACCGTCCTGTGGTGGGACGTGTCTGCTGGGGCTGTCCCTCGCAGGCGGCCCTTGTCCCCTCCTGGTGCTTGAGGGGACGACCGCGACCCCCGCGGTGCCAGCGGTGCCTGTGCTGCTTGTTGCAGGTTTGAGGTGCAGGGCCAAGGAGAGTGTGCGTATTTGTACGACGGGGCTGTCGCGAGTGCAGGCTGCTCCCAGTCACGGCCGTACATCTGCAGCAAGCCCCAAGCGCTCGGGTGACAGAGGCGCTGGAGAAAGGACCTTTGCGTGGTGGGGCCTCACAGCTTGAGCCCTTCCAGCAGCGCAGGGGAGCGTGGGGGTGTCCTTCCCTCAGCTGCTGCTCCGGGTTGGTCCTGCAGGTGGGGAGAGGTGCTGGGAGCTGCTGTGTGCTGCCTGCACTGGGACCTCAAGCCTGGGACTGGTTCCTTCATCCTCCTGGGCCCACCCCAGAACCCATCTCTTCTGGTCGCTCCCGGTGGCGCCCACCCCTCGGTTCAGCGCTCACGGCCGCCCCGCCATCCCCCTTGCCCTCGCCCCGGGGGTACCGGGGAGCAGCTCCCCCACTCCGGGCGCGGCCCAGACCCGTGTCCGGCTCCTCCGCGGAACCCCCGGGGGCGGCTCTTGAAAGAGCCTTTGGGTTCCGCCTTTTTGCGCTCCAGCCACCGCGCTCCCAACGCTCGCCCGCTGCGGGACCCCCGGCCTCCTCCGCGTCCCCGGCCTCCTCCGCTGCCGCTTTTCCCCTCGGTCCCCGACGCGCCCCGGCTCCCACAGGCTTTACCGGCCGCCCGGCTCTGCCCACCCGCTCCTTCCCGTTACCGACACCGCTGCAACTGCCCCCCAGCTGCGCCCCCCCACCGGGCCCTTTAAATACCCCTGCGCCGGCCCTACGAAAGGGGGCACGAAACAACCCCCGGGGGGCGGATTTAGCAGTAAAGCGGGACAATAGAGCCCCCTTTATGTTGGCCCTGGGGCACGTACATACCGCCCGTCACCCTCCTCACAGGCCGCTAATCGTCATAATTAATAAACTTGATGGCTGAAGAGGAGGGAAGTCGTAACAAGGCAAGTGTACTGGAAGGTGCCCTCAGCATACCAAGACGTAGCTGGAAGACAACAGCATTCAGCTCACGCCTGAAAGGCGTCTGCCACACACCAGATCGTCGTGGAGTTGTTAAGTAATGGTTAGAGTTGGGAAGGAATGACCTCTGCCCACCTGCTCCTGCTGCCGCCGCTGCCATGTGGGTCGTTCCGGAGTTTCTTTCTACGACGATGTGTCCTCCTACAGCGACCGTTCCCCGGTACCGGAAAGGTTTCCCGAACGTGCCGCAGGGTCGGGGCACCGGCAGCGTTTGGGGTTTTTCACCTGGACCCTTTGCCCTCCGCGGGCAGCTCCGAGCTCCCGAGAAGCAACATCCTCCTTTCCCAGGGCCGGGCCGACCTTTCACGTCCTTTCTTTCCTCCCCAAACCCGCAGGGAAACTCCCCTGCCTCGGGGCGCTGGGGCCCACCTCTCGAAACACCGCACACATCTGGCGCCGCGGAGAGCGACGGCCGCCCCGGGGGTGGGGGGGGAGGCGGTTTCCATCGCGGCTGCGGGGACTAAAAGTCACCATCTTTCCCCCAAAATGGCCCGGGCTGAGGAAGAACGGCCCAGAACGGCGTGACAGAGCGTGGGAAAGTGCTTCGCCCCGGGCGCGGCCTCGCAAACGCCTCCCTCAAATGACGGAATTTGCACCCAAAACGGGGGCGCTGGGCCCGGGCGGAACGTGAGGCGAGGGGCGACTCCTGAGGGGAGCTGGAGGCGGCGCTCCCATTGGCTGCCTCTATCGCCACTCCTCGTCCTTGCGCGCTGATTGGCTGGAGCTGTGGGCGGGCTGTGCCAGGGGTATAAATACCGTCCCTCAGTCAGTTCGCGGCGAGCGGCGGCGGGAGCGGTGGGTGTCGGAGGACGGAGCCCCTGGGTGCCGTCGGCGGTGCGGGTGGGTGCCGCCCGCTCGGTGCGGGGCTGCGGGGAAGGGAGCCCGGCGGGCTGGCGCTCCCCGTGCGCCCCCGCTCTTCATGGCCCGGCTCCGTGCGGGGCCGGGGAGGCGCTTCCCCCGCGGGGCCCCCGCTGCTGCCCGGAGCTCCGCCGGCTGAGCTGGGGCTCCCCCGTTGGCTCCGTCGGCGGGGCTCCCCGGGGCTGCGCTGGGTTCCCGGGAGGGCCTGGTGCTGCCGGGGCTTTCCCGGGCGGGGGGTCGGGCTCCAGGACCCCGTTGGTGTTCTCCTTCCCCTTGGTGTTTGCGTGTGGGTCTGGGAGTTTCTGGTGCAGCAGCTGCAGTGGGTTTTGGGTGCTGTCTTGACCCCCCCCTTGGCCAGACGTGCAGGGCTCGGTCAGGTAAGTGGGTAGGGGGGAATCTGAACTGCAGGAAAACTGTGTGTTTTCCTCCCGGATCTGACTCCCTCTTGTTAGCAAAGACAGGCCTCTGCTTTGTTTATAGTGATGTGCTAGCTAAAATGTTGTTTGTTTTGTGCTAACCTTCTCACTGTGTGGGGAAAATAGCTGATTAGTGACCTTCTTACCGTGTGAGAAAATAGTGAGTCACTGAGCTGAGTTTACAGATAGTGATAATGAGGAGACAGCCAGAAGTAGCTCATCACCAAGGATGGGGTAGCAAGAAGTAGTTAATCACTTCAAGGTTCTTTTATGTGTCGAGTATGTTCTGCTATACCAATTAGGACAGAGCTGTGGCTGCTTCAAGGGACTTATCATCCTCCAGAAGTCGGCAAACTTACAGTAAACTTCTGCTGTCCTGCGGTGACTCAATACCTTAAAAGGATAATGTGAGGAAGGGTCTCCTCACCCAAATGACCACCGAGAAGCTCGCGCGGAAGTGTTTTGCCGATGCAGCAAAACTTAATACGCCTGCGCGAAAAGGCTGTTGGGTCATCCTGATGAATCTGTAAGCCTGGGTGGAGTTATGTATTAGGTAGGTGGAATGATGAGAATTTTTTGTGTATAAATAGTGGGTGAATGCCCCCGGTGAGGTGTGCTAGACTTGAGTCCTCCCCCTAGTGCCCAACGTCGACTAGAGCAATAGCTCCTCTCTCTACTGCTTTTGATTCCGAGAGCTTTTATTTTGGGTAACGCTGCCAGCGGCGGGGATAACTAGTAGATAGGCCAGGGATGTGGCATCAAGACAAACACAGTAATAACAGCGCACAGGTGATGTCTGAGGGACAAAGGTAAAAGTTTTCTCAAGAACTTTCAGTTGCCACCTGGTTGACATGTGACAGAAGGCACCCAACGTTGAATAGAATGTGAAACAAAACAATGGGGCTTGTGTGCTCTTTTGCAGTTGCTGGCTTAGACATAAAAATAGCAAGAAATATAACTTCTGGAGCAAAATGAAGGCAAGAGGGCATCCCAAGCTCCCCTCGGGTAATGTTGGAAGCCCGAAAGAGAAGCAAAGCTCAACGGGGCTGATAAACAGCTGTGGCCCAGAACAGACATGGAAAACGGGTGAAGAGCCAGTGGTTTGTGTGGCTACGGCACCGGGGGGTGAACCCGAAGCGAGGTGGAGGCCGCGTGGTCACATTCTTAACGCTCCTCACAAGAAAGGTGTTGTGCAACTACCGAGAAGAAACGGAACGGCTCCCAGTACAACCAGAAGGAACGACGGCTTGACCGCACCCACCCTCCGCACAACGGGAATATATGGTTTACCCCGATTTTGTAGCTAATGGAGGGAGGAGAATCCAACACCCAGTCATCGGGACGGATTGAGGCGTTTGTCCTCCTCGCATCCCCCACAAGGGACGCCTTTTGGTAAGAGTTGCGACCTCGGCCACGCCGAGTGCTTGCCCGGGAAATCAAGCTTGTGCTTGCAATCGTGCCGTGAAAGCCACAGAGCTATTTTGCCGTTTGGTGCGTTTATCACCGGCGTTGCTGAGGAATCGTGTATATGTTGCATCGAATAAACCGTACTGTCCGTGCACCTGGCTCCGTGCGGGGCCGGGGAGGCGCTGCCCCCGCGGGGCCCCGCTGCTGCCTGGAGCTCCACCGGCTGTGGCCTGTCGCCGAGGGCACCCGGGCCGATGGCGGCACCATCTCTGCCCGTCCCGGGGCGGGGGGGCGGCCGGTACCGGACGTCCTTCTCCTGGCAGCCCTTCTGCCTCCGCGCTGCTGCTCGCAGCCGCCCCATCGCTCACCGGGGGCGGGGCAAAGAGCCAAAAACCCCGCGGTTTCCTTCAGAACGGTCGGTTCGGGGGGGTCCACGCTGGGAGCGGTGAGTTCAGTCTGAAAAAGGCGCCGCGCAGCCACTCCTCTGCCGCCGCTCCTCGCCCTGCGCGCTGATTGGCCGGAGCGGTGGGCGGGCCGTGCCAGGGGTATAAATACCGTCCCTCAGTCAGTTCGCGGCGAGCGGCGGCGGGAACGGTGGGTGTTGGGGGACGGAGCCCCTGGGTGCCGCGGGGCGGGGGCTGCTGCGGGGAAGGGAGCCCGGCGGGCTGGCGCTCCCCGTGCGCCCCCGCTCTTCATGGCCCGGCTCCGTGCGGGGCCGGGGAGCCGCTCCCCCCGCGGGGCCCCGCTGCTGCCCGGGGCTCCGCCGGCTGAGCTGGGGCTCCGTCGGCGGGGCTCCCTCGGGCTGCGCTGGGTTCCTGGGGGGGCCTGGTGCTGCCGGGGCTTTGGGCTCCAGGCCCGCCCTGCACAGTCGCCGTCTCTGTCTGCGGGGGCCGGAGGTTCCATCCTCCGGGCGGGTTGTTTGGGAAGGAGCCGCTGCTGCTTTTCGGGGCACGGAGCCGGGGCGTGGGTCACGGTGGAGCAGTGGGTTTGGCAAGCAGAGAAGCCCGGGCTGCGGGAGCCGCTTTGTGCAAAGGCGCAGGAGCAGCTCTGGGGGAGCAGCCCCGTGCCCTGGTGCAGACGGAGCCTCTCTTGCCGCTCTCCTGTGCCGGGCGTTGGCATTTGCCTGCCAGGACGGAGAGCTGGTGCTCCAGCAGCTGCTGGCAGTTGGGGTTTCTGCCTGGGCTGGTGGAGGCCGGGCTGCGGGGCTCAGCTGGGTGAGTGGGGCTGGAGGGGAATGTCCAGACCTGGGGCTGTTCCTCCCTCGTCTGCCTTCTGCCCTCCTTCAGCCAGACATCAGCGACCGTCCCCAGGGCGCTGGCCCTGCTGGGCTCCACGGGCTGGTCCCTGAGCTCACTGGGGCTGTGTTTGTGTCCCCAGGTGTTGGGGACAGGCTGCAGCGTCCCAGGGGGAGCAGGGACAGCCCTGTAGGAATGTGTCTGAGAGAAAATGATCACGTGAGCCAGCCTCCCTACTATGAGAGATTAGATTAAGGGCAAAACAGGTGGTAGAAGATGGAATTAGTACATGGGAAAAACAGGAACTGAGAAAGTAGAAAACATGTTGTGCTATGACTAAGCAATTTACTATGTGAATTCTTGTAACCAATCTGATCTGTGAATGAACTGCATGGACAGTGCGTGAACAGAGACTGTAAGCCAATCATATAGCTGCCGCTAGCGCGTGCTCTTATTGCCTGTCTATATATACTCTGTGAAAACTTGAATAAAGGGAGAACGATCATACTCATATTGAGATTCCATCGTTACTCCGGGTCCGTCTTCCACTCCGACGTCCTCCGACATCTGGTAGCAGAGGATGGTTCAGCGCGACTGAGTTCTCCGAGACTGCGGTAAGCAGCTAGATGAGGGGAGTGGGAAACTTCGGCTGGGAGACGTGCTGCTTGGGCGCATCAGCGGGAGCAGACAACGGCGTGAGGTCGCTCCTCACCTCCCAGGCGCAGCTATGGAAACAGAAGCTGCGGCCACGCTACTTGCTGGGATCCTCTCTATGAGAGGGATTGAAACACCAGCGAAACTGTTGCTCAAACTGATTAAGCCGGGGCAGGAGATGGGGCAACAAGTAACAAAAGAAGAAGGGGCTATATTAAGACTTCTCCTGCATATCCTCTCTAAGAGAGGGGTGAAATACGATGAGCGTATGCTCCGAAGGTTGTTAACCTGGTGCAGAGAGAACGGATTCGCACCAGAGCCCCAAACAGCTTTTAAACCAGAAACATGGGGGGCTGTTGGGAAAAAACTGTGGGAAGTGATAAGTAAAGGAGACAAAGAGGCATCACCGTTAGCGACGACATGGTGGTTGGTGTTATCGACCTTACAAGATATGAACGCGGAGCGAGCCACAGCAGCCGGGGTTTTCGCAGCGTTACAACCCACGGGAGGGGGATTGAACAGGCCAGGTCCGAAGGTCTGGGACGATCCCCTGCTGATCCCCTCTGCTCCACCTGAGGCCGATGGAGGAGGCAGAATGTCAGCAGAGAAGGACAGAGCCGGAGCTGTTTGCTCCTGCCATTGCCCGCCTCGCCCCCTCCCCTCCCCAGTCGTCCCCCTGAGATAGAAGTGCTGGTTTTGTATGTCTGCTGTGTAAGTGTGTGTGGGCGCCGGCTTATACCTGCTGATCAGCATGTGTGCTACTGTTTGCTTTTTGTTGTGTGCAGTGTCGTTAGCTGACTCCACTTGAGCAGGTGTTCTGTCCGGTGTGGTACTGTTGTCGTATGCAACTAGGGCTGACACTCCGTCAAGTGAAGAAGTTTGTGTATACACAATGTTTAGATGTAAGGCGAGCGCGCCTCAGGTAGATACACCAGGATGGGCTGTAGAACCGATGGAAGTCCTGAAATATTGGGGGAGTTTTCACGAGCCGACACGTCTCGGGAACGGCTCGCCCGTGCAGGGCGTATCGCTGGTTGTTTGTTGTTTGTCTATAAGGTCATGGTTGATTGGGAAAAGGAGTTGAGCCAAAATCTATAGGATGCTCTGTATGAAAATGAGAAACTTAAGGAAAAATGAGAAACTGAGCTCTTGTTGCAAAGGCAGACTTTTATGTCAGTCGTAAGTGATGGGGGGGAAAAAAAAAAAAAAGAAAAAAAAAGAAAAAAAAAGAAAGAAAAAAAAGAAACAAAAAGAAACAAAAAGAAAAAAAAGAAAAAAAGCAAAAAAGAAAAAAAAGAAAATAAAGGAAAAAAAAGAAGAAAAAAAAAAAGAAGAAAAAGAAAAGAAAAAAAAAACCAAACAGGAACAATTAGATGGGAAATGTGCCACGTTAGCACAAAAGTGTGCCATACGCATTACGAGAAAGCATCAGAAAAAGAGAAATAGGACACCTGATTCAAAGCAGTGCCATAGAGATATGTTTTTTTGGTTTTTTCCTATATGTGTATATGTTATTGCATGCCTTAGTAGATTGCTCTGTGTTATACCCTGCGAGACTAAAATGAACCCAGCAGAAGCGGTCGCTTGAGCAAGGGGGTGGAATATGGGAAAGCAACAGAAGATCGGCGAGGAGGACTGTAAATACACGCAAGGGACTCGCACCTGGGTGCTGGAAAACACAGATATCACACCAATTGTTATTCAGTCTTGGGTGCTGGCAAGAAAAACATTTGGATGACATAAGCCTGTAATGGACTCACAGACACCTTATCCAGCTGCTTGAGAATCTTGGCCTGTTGTGGAAGAAGATCAAAGCACAGTACCAGCAAGAACAGGGAGTCCGCATGCGCTCTTGCTAACGAGGACTCTTTTGCTGCCAAGGATTCTTGATAACAAGGACTCTCTTGCTGCCAAGGATAAGTTTAGCAATGCTACTAGTACAGCTATTTCTGAGTTATTGCTAGATATAGATAGTATTCGATATGCGATGTTGCAAAACAGAACTGCTACTGATTTTTTGCTTTCAGCTCACAGACATGGTTGTCAAGATTTTAAAGGACTGTATTGTGTGAATCTAAGTGACCACTCCAAATCCATCCATGCCCAGTTGCAGGAACTGCACTGACCGAACCAGCAACTTGTGGAGACCACTTTTGAAAATCTCTTTGCTGGATGGACTCGGGGGTGGGGTTGGTTGAAGCAAATTATACTCATCACCTGTGTGGAAGGAATTTGTCTGTTATGTTTAGTATGCTGTTTGCCGTGTTTAATAAGCATTATATGATCAGCTGTAAATGCTGCTTTGCATCGTACCCTTGAACAAGTTGTAGAATATGTTGCTCTAAAAACTATGTGTGTATCCATGAGAACCCGACCTTCACAGAAGAAGATAACAAGAAGGGATTACAACAATGTAGACACGTATCAGACAGCTGCTGTTAGCAAAGCTGGATCATGAGTTTGGTGAGACTCGCTGCATACACTGGCCACGTGTGCAGCGACTCTGGCCTGTACTTTTCTACTCGATCCAGCGCAGGAGAGTCTGGTGGGACTCGCTGCGTGCACTGGCCATGCGTGCAGCGACTCTAGCCTGTACTTCTCCAGTCAATCCAGTGCAGGATATAAGGGGGCTGTCTCGGGTCAGAGAGGAGGAGAGAGACATGAGCACACTTTGAAGGTACAGGGGATGCCCTGAAGCACTGTGTCTGCTCCCCACCCCCCCCCCCCGTAAGTTTTATGTTCATTAACCCCAACAGCTCTGAAGGCATTACAGTATGTTGCAAGATAAGATATAGTCTACTACTGCTGCAAGACACACTGAACACCTTCCTACAAGAATTTCAACTTTATGCCCTGATAGGACAGTGGGATGATGCACTCGCAAAGAGCCTGACTGCATTACAGTGGGTATTTTTGCCACATACCTTTTCAAAACCAGTAACTATGATGATTGAAATGTTACCACGATTGTTTTTCCAGGGTCGCTCGTGCTGTCAGCAACAGCAATGTATTTGAAATATTACAAAAGGATTTCTCGTGGGTAAATCCAAAGAAATTGGCTTTCTGGGCTAAATTTAGGAATCTGGGTATTTATTGCCTTAGCAGGGTTCCTTTTGATTCTGTTTTTAATTGTGTTTAGTATATAACCTGCTAAGGGCGTCACAACAAGGATAACATGTCCAAATTAAAAGCGGTTAAAAAGCGTTTCAATTGGTCAAACTCATGGGGTATAACGGGATGGTTATCAGATTTACTAAAGCAAGGGCTCATGCTACTGTTGGTTATATTATTATTGATTATGGTAGCCTCATGTGTTCTCCGCAAAGTGACTGACATGATAGAAAATGCCATGCATAAGGTCTGGCTGGCTCAAGAAGAAAAAGGGGGGATTGTAGGAATGTGTCTGAGAGAAAATGATCACGTGAGCCAGCCTCCCTACTATGAGAGATTAGATTAAGAGCAAAACAGGTGGTAGAAGATGGAATTAGTACATGGGAAAAACGGGGACCGAGAAGGTAGAAAACATGTTGTGCTATGACTAAGCAATTTACTATGTGAATTCTTGTAACCAACCTGATCTGTGAATGAACTGCATGGACAGTGCGTGAACAGAGACTGTAAGCCAATCATATAGCTGCCGCTAGCGCGTGCTCTTATTGCCTGTCTATATATACTCTGTGAAAACTTGAATAAAGGGAGAATGATCATACTCATATTGAGATTCCATCGTTACTCCGGGTCCGTCTCCCACTCCGACGTCCTCCGACACAGCCCTTCCCTGGCATGGCCTTCCTCAGCCCGGGTGAGACCGTGTGGCCAGGGCTGATCTGTGACAGCCGGGTGTGCTGCCAGTCAGCCAACAGAGTTAATGGTCCTGATGTCCTGCCTGGTGTTCCCTGCAATGTCCCAACACAATGATGAGAGCAGGGGTGGTAGAAGTGGCTTGAAACAGGCAAGATTGTGCTTCTTGTGAGTGCAGTGGTTCCGCTTTTCAGAGTGCCACGGGAGAAGGGAACAGATCCTGCTCCAGCGAGGGGAATGTGGAGGAGCCCCTGAGTCCCCAGGACAGAGGGAAATCCCCACACGCAGAGATGCCTCGGGGCACAGGTGAAAGTCCATGCAGAGGACTTGTGGGTGAGTGCGGGGCCCCCCCTGTGGCCTGTTGGGAGGGGACAGTGTCCCCGTGGCAGTGTCACCCCAGGAGGAGTAGGGCTGGCACGTGTGGGGCTTCTTCCAGCTGTCTGGGAAAGGGTCTTGTGTTCTGCTGGGTCCTCCCTGGGGGGCTGTATCAGCCCCCCCGTCTCTCTCTGCCTGGCAGCTCTCCTGCTGGGGGCTGTCCCCCAGTGTGTGTGGGGTGACAGCCTTGTCCCCGCCCTGTGTGACTGTCCCTTGCTGCCAGCTGGGAATGGCCCGATGGCAGTTGCTGTGCCCGGGGAGGGGGTTGAGAAGCTGCAGCTGAGTGTGTGTGGGGTAGAGGGGTCTGGGGGGTCCCTCCTGTGTTCCCTGGGCAGGTTGTGCTGGGGGTGGTGGGGCTGGGAGGGGGACAGCACCGTCCTCACCCCGAGTGGCTCTTTCTCCCTCCAGGCAGGTGCCCCACGCTCCATCCAGTGTGGGTCGTGGTGCTGGCTGTGCTGGTGGTTCTGGTGCTGGCTCTGGCCGTGGCTGTTGCTGCACTCTCAGGTAAGGGAGGAGCGGCTGCCTCCTTCCCTGCCCCGCGGAGCTGTGTCCCCTGGTCCCTGTGGAGCCCAATCCTCTGCCCTTCTGCTCTTCCCTCTCCAGCAGGAAGATGTGGAGGGGATCCAGCTGTGCCTGCGGCTCTGGTGCTGGCCTGTCCTGAGGACTGGGTCGGGTACCACAATGTCTGCTACTCCTTCTCGAGGGCTGAGGGGAGCTGGGAGTGGAGCCAGGAGCAGTGCTCCTCGCATGGGGCCTCGCTGGCCATGCCCCGGAGGGAGGGGGAGATGGTGAGTGAGGGGCTGTTGTGGCTGCGTGGGGGTTTGGGGGTGTTCCTGGGTTGGGTGCAGAGCCCGGGGTTGGAGCCGAGCTGTGTCAGAGCAGGAGCGAGAGCGCTGGCCGGGCTGGTGAGCTCCTGCAGCAGCTCTGGAGCTTGTTGGAGCAGGCGTGGGGTGGGAGCTGCTGCCATCCCAGGGCTGTTGGTAGCCGTGTGGGGCTGGCAGGGACCAGCATGGGGCCAGCAGCAGCATCTCCTGACTGTTGGCTTCTCTGTGTTGTGCCCAGGAGTTCCTCTGGAGTCAGAAGCCCCATGTTGATTACTGGCTTGGGCTGCGGAGACAAGGCGAGCGCCTGCAGTGGGTGGATGGCAGCAGCTTCAACCAGACGTGAGTCCTTTTGGGAGCCGGGGCCGGGGGGAGACCGTCCTGCGGTGGGATGGGCAGGGTCCTGGTGGGACATGTCTGCTGGGGCTGTCCCTCGCAGGCGGCCCTTGTCCCCTCCTGGTGCTTGAGGGGACGACCGCGACCCCCGCGGTGCCAGCGGTGCCTGTGCTGCTTGTTGCAGGTTTGAGGTGCAGGGCCAAGGAGAGTGTGCGTATTTGTACGACGGGGCTGTCGCGAGTGCAGGCTGCTCCCAGTCACGGCTGTACATCTGCAGCAAGCCCCAAGCGCTCGGGTGACAGAGGTGCTGGAGAAAGGACCTTTGCGTGGTGGGGCCTCACAGCTTGAGCCCTTCCAGCAGCGCAGGGGAGTGTGGGGGTGTCCTTCCCTCAGCTGCTGCTCCGGGTTGGTCCTGCAGGTGGGGAGAGGTGCTGGGAGCTGCTGTGTGCTGCCTGCACTGGGACCTCAAGCCTGGGACTGGTTCCTTCATCCTCCTGGGCCCACCCCAGAACCCATCTTGCTCCTCTCACACCTCACAGGTGATGCTGAGCTGTGGTGATGGAGCTGGAGCAGCTGCTGCCAGATGAGCTGGGTGCAGCAATGTCAGTGCAGGTCCCTGGCCCTGTGCAGGGTGGAGGGGACACAGAGCCAGGGGGTGAAGTGGCCCCTGTGGGGCTCCCTTGAAAGTTAGACTCTCACTCACACGCAAGCTTTTTTTTTTTCCTGCTGTTTTGTCTTGTTTATTAAAACATGATGTATTTCTACATGTGTTTGTCTCCTGCTGGGGCAGGGCTGTGTGCTGGAGGCAGCCCTGTCCCCTCCCCTCTGCTGGCACTGTCCATCCTGCCTTTGGGAGCGTTGGAGGACACGGCTGTGAGGGGGTGTCTCTGCTGCCCAACATCTTCTCCCTCCTGCCCTGGCAGTGTGGGGTGCTGGCGGTGGGAGGGGGTGGCTCCAGCCTGTGTCCCCGTGTTTTCCTGCCCATGGGGGCCCTTGGGCCACCCCCAAATCCTGTCCCCTCAAGAAGGTGCTGCTGCAGGAGGAGCCCCAGCAGCAGCTGAAAGCAGCTGTGGGCGTTGGGGACTGACCCAGCTCTTCTGGTCGCTCCCGGTGGCGCCCACCCCTCGTTTCAGTGCTCACGGCTGCCCCGCCATCCCCCTTGCCCTCGCCCCGGGGGTACCGGGGAGCAGCTCCCCCACTCCGGGCGCGGCCCAGACCCGTGTCTGGCTCCTCCGCGGAACCCCCGGGGGCGGCTCTTGAAAGAGCCTTTGGGTTCCGCCTTTTTGCGCTCCAGCCACCGCGCTCCCAACGCTCGCCCGCTGCGGGACCCCCGGCCTCCTCCGCGCCCCCGGCCTCCTCCGCTGCCGCTTTTCCCCTCGGTCCCCGACGCGCCCCGGCTCCCACAGGCTTTACCGGCCGCCCGGCTCTGCCCACCCGCTCCTTCCCGTTACCGACACCGCTGCAACTGCCCCCCGGCTGCGCCCCCCCACCGGGCCCTTTAAATACCCCCGCGCCGGCCCTACGAAAGGGGGCACGAAACAACCCCCGGGGGGCGGATTTAGCAGTAAAGCGGGACAATAGAGCCCCCTTTATGTTGGCCCTGGGGCACGTACATACCGCCCGTCACCCTCCTCACAGGCCGCTAATCGTCATAATTAATAAACTTGATGGCTGAAGAGGAGGGAAGTCGTAACAAGGCAAGTGTACCGGAAGGTGCCCTCAGCATACCAAGACGTAGCTGGAAGACAACAGCATTCAGCTCACGCCTGAAAGGCGTCTGCCACACACCAGATCGTCGTGGAGTTGTTAAGTAATGGTTAGAGTTGGGAAGGAATGACCTCTGCCCGCCTGCTCCTGCCGCCGCTGCCATGTGGGTCGTTCCGGAGTTTCTTTCTACGACGATGTGTCCTCCTACAGCGACCGTTCCCCGGTACCGGAAAGGTTTCCCGAACGTGCCGCAGGGTCGGGGCACCGGCAGCGTTTGGGGTTTTTCACCTGGACCCTTTGCCCTCCGCGGGCAGCTCCGAGCTCCCGAGAAGCAACATCCTCCTTTCCCAGGGCCGGGCCGACCTTTCATGTCCTTTCTTTCCTCCCCAAACCCGCAGGGAAACTCCCCTGCCTCGGGGCGCTGGGGCCCACCTCTCGAAACACCGCACACATCTGGCGCCGCGGAGAGCGACGGCCGCCCCGGGGGTGGGGGGGGAGGCGGTTTCCATCGCGGCTGCGGGGACTAAAAGTCACCATCTTTCCCCCAAAATGGCCCGGGCTGAGGAAGAACGGCCCAGAACGGCGTGACAGAGCGTGGGAAAGTGCTTCGCCCCGGGCGCGGCCTCGCAAACGCCTCCCTCAAATGACGGAATTTGCACCCAAAACGGGGGCGCTGGGCCCGGGCGGAACGTGAGGCGAGGGGCGACTCCTGAGGGGAGCTGGAGGCGGCGCTCCCATTGGCTGCCTCTATCGCCACTCCTCGTCCTTGCGCGCTGATTGGCCGGAGCGGTGGGCGGGCCGTGTCGGGGTACAAATATCAGGCCCCTCCCTTCAGCGGGGCCAGAGCGGCGGCGGGAGCGGAGTGGAGGAGGTGGGTGCTGGCGGTGGGCGCTGTTGGGTGCCGCCCGCTCGGTGCGGGGCTGCGGGGAAGGGAGCCCGGCGGGCTGGCGCTCCCCGTGCGCCCCCGCTCTTCATGGCCCGGCTCCGTGCGGGGCCGGGGAGGCGCTCCCCCCGCGGGGCCCCGCTGCTGCCCGGAGCTCCGCCGGCTGAGCTGGGGCTCCTCCGTCGGCGGGGCTCCCCGGGGCTGCGCTGGGTTCCTGGGAGGGCCTGGTGCTGCCGGGGCTTTCCCGGGCGGGGGGTCGGGCTCCAGGACCCCGTTGGTGTTCTCCTTCCCTTGGTGTTTGCGTGTGGGTCTGGGAGTTTCTGGTGCAGCAGCTGCAGTGGGTTTTGGGTGCTGTCTTGACCCCCCCCTTGGCCAGACGTGCAGGGCTCGGTCAGGTAAGTGGGTAGGGGGGAATCTGAACTGCAGGAAAACTGTGTGTTTTCCTCCCGGATCTGACTCCCTCTTGTTAGCAAAGACAGGCCTCTGCTTTGTTTATAGTGATGTGCTAGCTAAAATGTTGTTTGTTTTGTGCTAACCTTCTCGCTGTGTGGGAAAAATAGCTGATTAGTGACCTTCTTACTGTGTGAGAAAATCGTGAGTCGCTGAGCTGAGTTTACAGATAGTGATAATGAGGAGACAGCCAGAAGTAGCTCATCACCAAGGATGGGGTAGCAAGAAGTAGTTAATCACTTCAAGGTTCTTTTATGTGTCGAGTATGTTCTGCTATACCAATTAGGACAGAGCTGTGGCTGCTTCAAGGGACATCCTTATCATCCTCCAGAAGTCGGCAAACTTACAGTAAACTTCTGCTGTCCTGCGGTGACTCAATACCTTAAAAGGATAATGTGAGGAAGGGTCTCCTCACCCAAATGACCACCGAGAAGCTCGCGCGGAAGTGTTTTGCCGATGCAGCAAAACTTAATACGCCTGCGCGAAAAGGCTGTTGGGTCATCCTGATGAATCTGTAAGCCTGGGTGGAGTTATGTATTAGGTAGGTGGAATGATGAGAATTTTTTGTGTATAAATAGTGGGTGAATGTCCCCGGTGAGGTGTGCTAGACTTGCGAGTCCTCCCCCTAGTGCCCGACATCGACTAGAGCAATAGCTCCTCTCTCTACTCCTTTTGATTCCGAGAGCTTTTGTTTTGGGTAACGCTGCCAGCGGCGGGGATAATTAGTAGATATGCCAGGGATGTGGCATCAAGACAAACACAGTAATAACAGCGCACAGGTGATGTCTAAGGGACAAAGGTAAAAGTTCTATCAAGAACTTTCAGTTGCCACCTGGTTGAGATGTGACAGAAGGCACCCAACGTTGAATAGAATGTGAAACAAAACAATGGGGCTTGTGTGCTCTTTTGCAGTTGCTGGCTTAGACATAAAAATAGCAAGAAATATAACTTCTGGAGCAAAATGAAGGCAAGAGGGCATCCCAAGCTCCCCTCGGGTAATGTTGGAAGCCCGAAAGAGAAGCAAAGCTCAACGGGGCTGATAAACAGCTGTGGCCCAGAACAGACATGGAAAACGGGTGAAGAGCCAGTGGTTTGTGTGGCTACGGCACCGGGGGGCGAACCCGAAGCGAGGTGGAGGCCGCGTGGTCACATTCTTATGCTCCTCACAAGAAATGTGTTGTGCAACTACCGAGAAGAAACGGAACGGCTCCCAGTACAACCAGAAGGAACGACGGCTTGACCGCACCCACCCTCCGCACAACGGGAATATATGGTTTACCCCGATTTTGTAGCTAATGGAGGGAGGAGAATCCAACACCCAGTCATCGGGACGGATTGAGGCGTTTGTCCTCCTCGCATCCCCCACAAGGGACGCCTTTTGGTAAGAGTTGCGACCTCGGCCACGCCGAGTGCTTGCCCGGGAAATCAAGCTTGTGCTTGCAATCGTGCCGTGAAAGCCACAGAGCTATTTTGCCGTTTAGTGCGTTTATCACCGGCGTTGCTGAGGAATCGTGTATATGTTGCATCGAATAAACCGTACTGTCCGTGCACCTGGCTGCCGCTTTTGAGTGCAGCCGCACCTACAGCAGCCAGGCTGTTTGTGCCTCCGCTGTCAGGCCTAAAGTCACGGTAATAATTCGCTAAATGTAACTAATTCACTCATAAGTCACTAAATACAACAGGGTAGTTATCGTTAAAGGAGTGTTGTCCCAAAGCGGGGTTGTTTGCCCGGTGTGCAGATACACCCGGAGCAGAGGTGTTAGTTATTTCAGTCGTTTCTGCCAAGGTGGGTGCTAGGTGGTAATCCACAAAGCCGGCACACCGGCCTAAAAACTCTCCGGAATATTTATACGGCTCAAAACACAGAAATACACACCCTTAGTTATAATTATTGGTTGGTACCTTGTCTTAACGCTTTCTGTTGGTTAGCACAGTCTCTCGCTTTCATGTAAAGTTACAAGGTCCTTTAGTGGATGCGCGCGTGCTCCAGCACCGTGGGGGCGGTCGGTCCAATGCGGTCTCTAATGGAGCGGGTGGTGGCGATCTCCCACTGCTGCCTTTACCTTTCCCCCAGTTACTGCCAGTGTTTGGTGACTTTATGCCTTATCCAGCAGCTGTCTGGTTTTCAGCAGGTTTCGGCGCCTCCTGTGGTGGGATGTTCCTTATTCTCAGCCTCCTGTTTGTCTTCAAGGGTATATTCATTAGTAAGGCATTTATTGTTTGTAGCCAGTGTCTGGTTTCACAGGGCCTTGCGACTTCTTTACAGCTCTTTATTCTTCCTTAATGAGAGATTCTACCTTCTAAAATATATTTTAACCTCATATTTTAAAAGTACACTCTACCTGCTTAAAGTACATCAGGAGGAGCTGCTGCCCGAGCATTCATGCCCCATTTCTGGTGACGCGCACTTACGGGCTGGGAGACGCTTCCTCCGTCTTCAGGCTCAACCCCAAACAAAGAAATCCCTGGGCAATTATACCCTTGCGATCTCTACACCCCCTCCTCACGGGTGTCTTTTAGTCCGGTGGTGATTTTTGGCGCGGGGGCTTCAAACATCGCATTGGATTCTTTTCCTGTGTCCGGGAAGGCTCTTACCGGGTTGATTTGCAATTTCAGCCGAGGGCTGGAGCCCCCGTAGCTTCTGGTTCACATCCCTTGTGCGCCCGCCCTTGTTGGGCAGAACGTGGGGAGACGCGAGGGTCCCAGGCGTGGGGGAGACGCGAGCATCTCTCCCGTAGTAAAAGACTAAACCCAGCGCTAGCCCAGCTCCAGGGAAAATTACTAAGAAAATTAAGTATCGCGGCCTAAAGGCTTCGGCAACTCCAGCTACTCGTGCTCAGTAAAGCTCAGCAAACAGCACCGTGCTATAATCCCAAGTAATTTATTCTAATTAAAACTCACTCATTTATGCTCAACAGCTAATATCCCTCAACGAGAACATCCTCGTTTCTAGACGCGGCTCGGAAACCACCCAACAGCTGGCTGCTGGTATAAAACTTCTCATTGACCCGTGCGAAGGAGGGAGCCGGGTGATAAATGTGGATTAGGGAGGGTAAATATTTATTTATGTGCACGAGGCTGTCCCAGCCTAAGTGCGGTACCTGAACGGGGTTTTACGGGGCATTTTATCGTAGAATAGTTTATGATCGAAGAGACCTTCAAACTCATAGAATCATAGAATGGTTTGGGTTGGGAGGGACCTTAAAGATCATGTAGTTCCAACCCCCCTGCCCTGGGCAGGGACACCTCCCACCAGACCAGGCTGTTCAAAGCCTCATCCAGCCTGGCCTTGAACACTTCCAGGGATGGGGCAGCCACAGCTTCCCTAGGCAACCTCTTCCAGTGCCTCTCCACCTTTACAGTAAAGAATTTCTTCCTAATATCCAATCTAAATCTACCCTCTTTCGGTTTGAAACCGTTACCCCGTGTCCTATCATTACACTCCCTGATCCAGAGTCCCTCCCCATCCTTCCTGTGGGCCTCCTTTAAGGGACTGGAAGGGGCTCTAAGGTCTCCCCGGAGCCTCCTCTTCTCCAGGCTGAACATCCCCAACTCTCTCAGCCTGTCCTCATAGCATGGGTTCTCCAGCCCTCTGATCGCCTTCGTGGCCCTCCTCTGGCCCTGCTCCAACAGGTCCATGTCCTTGTGCTGAGGACTCCAGAGCTGGACGCAGTTCTCCAGGTGGGGTCTCACCAGAGCAGAGTAGAGGGGCAGAATCGCCTCCCTTGCCCTGCTGGCCACGCTTCTTTTGGTGTAGCCCAGGATGCGGTTGGCTTTCTGGGCTGCAAGTGCGCATTGCCGGCTCATGTTGAGCTTCTCGTCCACCAACACCCCCCAAGTCCTCCTCCTCAGGGCTGCTCTCAAGCCATTCTCTGCCCAACCTGTATTTGTCCCTGGGATTGCCCTGACCCGGGTGCAGGACCTTGCACTTGGCCTGGTTGAACTTCATGAGGTTCGCGCAGGCCCATCTCTCCAGCCTGTCCAGGTCCCTCTGGATGGCATCCCTTCCCTCCAGTGTGTCGACCGTACCACAGAGCTTGGTGTCGTGGGCAAACTTGCTGAGGGTGCGCTCGATCCCACTGTCCCTGTCACCGACAAAGATGTTAAACAGCACTGGTCCCAGTACTGACCCCTGAGGAACACCACTCGTCACTGGTTTCCACGTGGACATTGAGCCATTGACCGCAACGCTTTGAGTGCGGCCAGCCAGCCGGTTCCTTATCCACCGAGCGGTCCCTCCATCAAATCCATGCGTTTCCAATTGAGAGACCAGGATGTCGTGCGGGACGGTGTCAAACGCTTTGCATAAATCCAGGTAGATGACATCGGTTGCTCTCCCCTTGTCTACCAATGCTGTGGCAACATCACAGAAGGCCACCAGAGTTGTCAGGCAGGATTTGGCTTTGGTGAAGCCGTGTCGGCTGTCACCAGTCACCTCCTAATTTTCCGTGTGCCTTAGCAGAGATTCCAGGAGGATCTGCTCCCCGACCTTGCCAGGCAGAGAGGTGGGACTGACTGGCCCGTAGTTCCCCGCGTCCTCCTTTTTTCCCTTTTTGGAAATGGGGGTCGTTTCCCCTTTTCCAGTCAGCGGGAACTTCACCAGACTGCCGCCGCTTTTCAAATATAACGGAAAGCGGCTTAGCGACTTCATCTGCCGGCTCCCTCAGGACCCCTGGGTGGATTTCATCCGGTCCCATGGACTTACGCACCTTCAGGTTCCTCAGATGGTCTCGAACCTGATCTTCTCCTACTGTGGGCGGCTCTTCATTCTCATAGACCCTGCCTTTGCCTTCTGCAACTTGGGCGGCGTGGTTGGAGCCCTTGCTGGTGAAGACCGGCAAATCCATCAAGTCCAGCCCCCTGCCCCGGGCAGGGACATCTCCCCCCGGACCAGGTCTCCCACAGCCCCGTCCAACCTGGGATGTTTCCAGGGTCGGGGCATCTCCCACCTCTCTGGGCAGCCTGGGCCAGGGTCTCACCACCCCCAGCCTAAAACATTTCTTCCTTACTCCCAGTCTCACCCATTTTTCTCACTTTTGTGGCATGCAGCTGCCAAACCCTGTCGTTAAAGACTAACAGCTGTGCTAACAATTGCTAGGGGTGGCTGAACATGGCAAAGAATTGCTTTTTGTGCGTGCTCGTCTTATCTAATCGCTGTTTACCTCTTGGTCCTGGTTTCTCCGGGCTCCATCTGGCTCTCTGCTTTGTTATCAACAAAGGTGGCTCATTGTGTACAGCTCGGGCCGGTGCCGTCTGGCCGCAGTCAGTTACCGCAAAGCCACAAGCGTTTAACGGGCGCCGTCCCGGTTCCAGGCACTGGGGCAGCTGCTGAGGGGAGCTCAAGGCGGCCCTTCCATTGGCTGCCTCTGCCGCCACTCCTGAGCCCTGCGCGCTGATTGGCCGGAGCGGTGGGCGGGCTGTGCCAGGGGTATAAATACCGTCCCTCAGTCAGTTCGCGCCGAGCGGCGGCGGGAGCGGTGGGTGTCGGGGTCCCTGGGTGCCGTCGGCGGTGCGGGTGGGTGCCGTCCGCTCGGTGCGGGGCTGCGGGGAAGGGAGCCCGGCGGGCTGGCGCTCCCCGTGCGCCCCCGCTCTTCATGGCCCGGCTCCGTGCGGGGCCGGGGAGGCGCTCCCCCCGCGGGGCCCCGCTGCTGCCCGGAGCTCCGCCGGCTGAGCTGGGGCTCCTCCGTCGGCGGGGCTCCCCGGGGCTGCGCTGGGTTCCTGGGAGGGCCTGGTGCTGCCGGGGCTTTCCCGGGCGGGGGGTCCGGCTGAAGGACCCCCTTGGTGGTCGCCTTCCCTTGGTGTTTGCGTGTGGGTCTGGGAGTTTCTGGTGCAGCAGCTGCAGTGGGTTTTGGGTGCTGTCTTGACCCCCCCCTTGGCCAGACGTGCAGGGCTCGGTCAGGTAAGTGGGTAGGGGGGAATCTGAACTGCAGGAAAACTGTGTGTTTTCCTCCCGGATCTGCCTCGCTCCCTCCCTTGCCCTCACCTGAGTCTTTCTCTGAAGCACCCGCAGGAGCCTTTTTGCACCCTTTGTCTCACCGGGATCATGGAGTTTCCATCCCCAAAGGCTGAAGGTCTCGTCCCTGCCCCAGCCTGGGGTGCTGGGGCTGTGGGTGGTGGTGTCCAGCTGCTGTGGTGAGCGGAGGGGGGCTCAGCAGAGGTGTTGGGGGCACCCTGGACCCTCCCCCGGCAATCCCAGGCCAGGGCCCCTGCTGGGGTTGCCCCCAGGTGGCGAGTGCTTTGTGCCCTGTCTGGAAGGGTGTGCGCAGGGTGGTGGGGAGGGTGCTGGCACAGCTGGGGCCAAGGGATGGCAGGAGTGCGAGTTCCTTGCTTACCTTTCGTACCCAGGCAGGTCTCTGTTAATAAAGAGACTTATTTCATTGCGATCCACTCTGTCGCGTTCTCTGCCATCCCCTAACATGGTGATCGGAGCAGGTGTGGTAGAACTGGATCCAAGCCTTGGCTTGAAACAGGCAAGATCCTGCTTGTCTTGAGCAAAGTGGTTTCACTTTTCAGAGTGCCATGGGGGAGAGGAACGTAATCTGCTCCAGCGATGGGAATGTGGAGGAGCCCCTGAGTCCCCAGGATGGAGGGGCATCCCCCAATCCAGAGGTGCCTGGGGCTACAGGCAAAAGGATACACAGAAGAGTCGTGGGTGAGTGCGGGGCCCCCCCTGTGGCCTGTTGGGAGGAGACAGTGTCCCCGTGGCAGTGTCACCCCAGGAGGAGTGGGGCTGGCACGTGTGGGGCTTCTTCCAGCTGTCTGGGAAAGGGTCTTGTGTTCTGCTGGGTCCTCCCTGGGGGGCTGTATCAGCCCCCCCGTCTCTCTGCCTGGCAGCTCTCCTGCTGGGGGCTGTCCCCCAGTGTGTGTGGGGTGACAGCCTTGTCCCTGCCCTGTGTGACTGTCCCTTGCTGCCAGCTGGGAATGGCCCGATGGCAGTTGCTGTGCCCGGGGAGGGGGTTGAGAAGCTGCAGCTGAGTGTGTGTGGGGTAGAGGGGTCTGGGGGGTCCCTCCTGTGTTCCCTGGGCAGGTTGTGCTGGGGGTGGTGGGGCTGGGAGGGGGACAGCACTGTCCTCACCCCGAGTGGCTCTTTCCCCCTCCAGGCCAGTGGCACACGCTCCCTCCGGTGTGGGTCGTGGTGCTGGCTGTGCTGGTGGTTCTGGTGCTGGCTCTGATCGTGGCTGTTGCTGCACTCTCAGGTAAGGGAGGAGCGGCTGCCTCCTTCCCTGCCCCGCGGAGCTGTGTCCCCTGGTCCCTGCGGAGCCCAATCCTCTGCCCTTCTGCCCTTCCCTCTCCAGCAGGAAGACATGGAGGGGATCCAGCTGTGCCTGCGGCTCTGGTGCTGGCCTGTCCTGAGGACTGGGTTGGGTACCGCAATGTCTGCTACTCCTTCTCGAGGGCTGAGGGGAGCTGGGAGTGGAGCCAGGAGCAGTGCTCCTCGCATGGGGCCTCGCTGGCCATGCCCCGGAGGGAGGGGGAGATGGTGAGTGAGGGGCTGTTGTGGCTGCGTGGGGGTTTGGGGGTGTTCCTGGGTTGGGTGCAGAGCCCGGGGTTGGAGCCGAGCTGTGTCAGAGCAGGAGCGAGAGCGCTGGCCGGGCTGGTGAGCTCCTGCAGCAGCTCTGGAGCTTGTTGGAGCAGGCGTGGGGTGGGAGCTGCTGCCATCCCAGGGCTGTTGGTAGCCGTGTGGGGCTGTCAGGGACCAGCATTGTGCTGGCAGCAGCATCTCCTGACTGTTGGCTTCTCTGTGTCGTGCCCAGGAGTTCCTCTGGAGTCAGAAGGCCCATGTTGATTGCTGGCTTGGGCTGCGGAGACAAGGCGAGCGCCTGCAGTGGGTGGATGGCAGCAGCTTCAACCAGACGTGAGTCCCGTTGGGAGCCGGGGCCGTGAGGAGACCGTCCTGCGGTGGGACGGGCAGGGTCCTGGTGGGACGTGTCTGCTGGGGCTGTCCCTCGCAGGCGGCCCTTGTCCCCTCCTGGTGCTTGAGGGGACGACCGCGACCCCCGCGGTGCCAGCGGTGCCTGTGCTGCTTGTTGCAGGTTTGAGGTGCAGGGCCAAGGAGAGTGTGCGTATTTGTACGACGGGGTTGTCGCGAGTGCAGGCTGCTCCCAGTCACGGCCGTACATCTGCAGCAAGCCCCAAGCGCCCGGGTGACAGAGGCGCTGGAGAAAGGACCTTTGCGTGGTGGGGCCTCACAGCTTGAGCCCTTCCAGCAGCGCAGGGGAGCGTGGGGGTGTCCTTCCCTCAGCTGCTGCTCCGGGTTGGTCCTGCAGGTGGGGAGAGGTGCTGGGAGCTGCTGTGTGCTGCCTGCACTGGGACCTCAAGCCTGGGACTGGTTCCTTCATCCTCCTGGGCCCACCCCAGAACCCATCTTGCTCCTCTCACACCTCACAGGTGATGCTGAGCTGTGGTGATGGAGCTGGAGCAGCTGCTGCCAGATGAGCTGGGTGCAGCAATGTCAGTGCAGGTCCCTGGCCCTGTGCAGGGTGGAGGGGACACAGAGCCAGGGGGTGAAGTGGCCCCTGTGGGGCTCCCTTGAAAGTTAGACTCTCATTCACACGCAAGCTTTTTTTTTTCCTGCTGTTTTGTATTGTTTATTAAAACATGATGTATTTCTACATGTGTTTGTCTCCTGCTGGGGCAGGGCTGTGTGCTGGAGGCAGCCCTGTCCCCTCCCCTCTGCTGGCACTTTCCATCCCGCCTTTGGGAGCGTTGGAGGACACGGCTGTGAGGGGGTGGCTGCCCCCCGGGGTCTTCTCCCCCCATCCCTGGCAGCATGGGGTGCTGGTGGTAGGAGGGGGGTGGCTTCAGCCCGTCTCCCTGTGTTTTCCTGCCCATGGGGGCTCTTGCGGGGCCCCCCAAATCCTGCCCCCTCAAGAAGGGCACCCGGGCTGGTGGGTGCTCCAGCTCTGCCCTTCCCTGGGTGGGTGCTGCTGCCAGCGCCGCCTGCCCCTCTCCTGGCAGCCGTCCTGCTTCCACGCTGTTAACCACAGCCGCCCCCTTTCTCCTCGGGGATGAGGCAAAATAACACCCCCTGGGGCCTGAAAGCCATCGGAAGGGAGGAAAAGCGGCTTTGAGGGCTGTTTCTGTCATGATGGCGGCGGGAGGGGGGGAGTGGAGAAGGGAGATGGGGGTGTCAGGTGGGGGCTGCTGTGGAAATTGTGCTTTGAGCAGGGTGATGGCTGGGGGTTGGGGGAGCTCAGGCCCCGGTGGTTTAGCTTGCTTCCCCCCCCCCCACCCCGATTCTTTTTTTTTTTTTTTTTTTTTTTATGCTTCCCCCCATCCCTGGGCTCCTGCCAGCACTGTCCCCAGTTCAGCCTGGACTGGGGCGGGGGGGGGGCCGTGGTTGAACGCGGCCGAACTCTGGAGCCACCAGTGTGGCTGAGCACCCGCCTTCTCCCCCGTCACCCCCCCAGTGAATTCCTTCCTGCCGCTGTTGGTGCGGAGAGGAGGAATCCTGCTCAGCGGCCGGCCGGGTTTGCCGTTCCTGCTGTGTCACGTCCCACTCCCGGTAAAGAGGGAGGGTGAGTGACTTCAGATTCGTCAACGCTCAACGGCGCGGACTAAGGTGAGATACATCTCAAGGTCGATATAGAAACACGTATTAGCTCGCCGGAACGGTTAGTACAGGTCTTAACAAGTCCACGGTAATTGTTTAGGTATATAACAACCGACGGCAAGTGGTGAGGCGTGTGTTGTGTTACTTAACAACAGGTACAGGACGAGTTACGGCAAGCGGTACCGAAGGTCGTTCCTTCCCAACTCTAACCGTTCCTTAACAACTCCAAGGGAAAAGAGAAACTGAGGCACAGAGAAAGGAAAAGGCGGAGAAAAAGGCAGAGGGAAAGAGATCACCGGCCCTGGTTCCAGCATCTTTTCCGGGGAATCTTCCCAGGCACAATCTTCTTCTTTCTTGGAAAATTCTTCCCAGGTGCGATCTTCTTTCTTGGGAAGAATTTTCCCAGACACGGTCGTCTTTCTTGGGAAGAATCTTCCCAGGCGCTATCTTCTTTTGTTTCTTCTTTGTTCCCCCCCTGGGGGCCCTTATTTTCCCCTTTTACGTTTGCCGAATTAGCAGGGCCCACCCCCCTTGCCAGGGACAGCCTGGGCTCCGGTTTCTCCCTTCTCCCAGGTGAGGTGTAGCGTGATTTGGGTGGAGAGACGAGCGCCGCGGCCATCCGTGTTTAGCGTGATCCCTGTAACCTCCGTTGGCACGTGCAGGGGCCTGCGCTCTCACACGCATTCCGCGGATAATGAAGCATTTTTTTTTTCGGGTCGCTTTCTCTCTGCGCAAGTCTGGAGCGGGTTTGCTCTCCGGAGAACCCCCTTTTTCCTCAATGGGCATAAATCCCTAATTTTTGGAGGCTCCGGTGGGTCCGGAAGCGTCTGGCTCTTCTTCTGCCGGCGTGGCTTCCGCTTCCCGCGGCTCGGAAGATCCTTGCGTGGGGTTCCTCAGCCTGCGCGCGGGGGGAAAAAAAGATGAGCAGGTCTCCCAAACGAGCCGGGCAGGGTGTCACCTCACGCCTTTATAGCTCGATTTCCTGGAACTTTGGGGTTTTGTTTGCTTTTTCTACCTTTCCTGGCCTCTAAAAAGTCTGGTCCCATCCCGGCTTCCAAAAGGAGAAGCCGACTATCTCTTGGAAGTGACTTGAAAACAAGGCACGAAGGAGAAACAGACAGATCTCTTGAGCTGTTTGGAATGTTTTCCATCCTTCCCCCTTTGTTTCCGAAGAGTCTCCCAGGCTTTTTGGCACCCGCTTAGCTCCACAGAGCAGCAAAATGGTGCTGTGCTTAAAACCCCGGGCTGGAAAATCAGCGGGATTAGGGAGAAATCGGTAACGGGGAGAAGGCGACGACGCTGGCATAGGTTTGGGTGGGGAGAAGAAGCAGCGGCTGAGGCTGGAAAAACACCTTTTGCGTAGCGAAAGGGAGGAGGTGAGGGTGGAAAGGGTCCGGCGTTACTTTATTTCTTAAAAATCGCGGTCCTTCTGGGAATATTCTGGGAGATCGCGGAGTCTTTGCATCATTCTGGCAATGCCACCTTAGTTGTCACGTAAAACAGCCAATTTGGACAGAGGGGAGCAGAGCCCGGAACGACACATTTTGGGTCGGTTTGGGCCCTTTTTTTTTTTTTTTTTTTTATTGCAGGTGTCTTGTTTGGGAGATTTCCTGTGGGACGGTAGGAGAATACGGATAGAATACGCAAAGAAAAGGCTTCTTGACGCTCTCAGGTGTTACTTCCCTCGCTGTGAACTCCTTTTCCCAGCCTTAATCCGGCAGAAGCGGCGCAAAGTTTCATTTTCGGGCAGGCCAGCGCGTCGAACGTGCTTTTTTTTTTTTTTTTTATTGCTTTTTTTTTTTTTTTTGTCTTCCTGATGCGCGTTCAGAGGCTGGCGCTCACCCTCGCAGACCTCTACCTTGGAGGGGGAGCTCGCGGAGTTGGAGGCGAGCGACAGACCTGCGCGAAACCGGCTTGGCCGACGGCTGGATCGACACCCGCGGAGCCCGAGGCACGGCTGGGCGCTCCTCTCCCGCGATGGCTGAGGAAATCACTTACGCCGACCTGGCTATCGGTCCCGGGAACCGCCGCAGGGACCTGCATTCGCTCCCTCAGCCTGGCGGTAAGCGCAGCGTGGGGATTTTTTTTTTTTTGGTGGGGGTGGTGGTGGTGGTGGGGGGAGGTTTTTCGGTTTTGGGCTGCCGTCGTGTTGGGAGACTCCCGCCCTCCGGGTCGGTGCAGGAGGGGAAGGCGCCCACGGCTGCGGGGCGCGGGTGAGATAAGGGATCCCGCCTGCCGTTTGGGATCCCACCGGGAGTTTTGTCTTGGAAAAGGCTGCAGGGTTTCTTTGGAACATGGTCCCTGTTTCACTCCCTACCCGGAGTCCTACCCTGGCTCCGTTGAACGGGATTCCTCCACCGTGGAAACCAAGCGGGATTGCCTTAACGTCGCTGCCGGGGGGTTCAACCCCGCGGCTTCTTGTCTGCCTGCAGCTGCCCTTGGGGACAGCGTTGTGTCCCCCCTCTCCGCTTTTACACCTCCCTCGCCCTTCCTGGCGCGGCGGCTTCGCCCACGGCCCTGCCGGGAAACCAGCTCCGGTTTTCCACGGTTATTTTTAAGCCCTCCCGGAACGCCCCCAGCTCGGCCGTTGGAACGTCGTCCTTGCCGCCGGGACAGGCTGAACTCCACAAACCGAACCTCGGATGCTCCGCGGGGCAGGACTCGGCCACGGCACCTGAGCGCGTTTTCGGGGGCCGGTTCTTCGAACCCATCCCAAGGGACTGTCCTGGTCCTGGCGTGAGGGAAGAAGAAATCCTGGAAGAAGAAATCCAGGGAGCAAAAGGCTCCAAACCTGCCCAAATTCACCCGCTCTCAGGGCAGCCGCCGTCCTTAGATGCCCTGATCCATGTCTCGATACTCCTGGTCCATCTTTGCTGCCCTTGCAGGGGGTGTTTCGTGCCTTTTTTCCTTCCTCCTCTGCCTCCCCGTGCTGCTTCGTGCTCTCTTTCTGCGGCCCCTGGTTTTGGTTTCTAGCTTATAGGGAAAAAAAAAAATAATAAACCAGCAAAAGGTTCAATTGCTGCTTTTTCCCCCTCTGGAAGGGAGCTCTGCCTGGTGAGGACCCTCCTCGGTTAACGCACTGCACCCTTTTTTTTTCTTTTTTTGGCAAGAATTCCTGATTTATTTCCCCCCCCACCAAACGCATCCCTTTTGATCCTGCCTCCGCGCTCCCTCGGGGCAGGACGGAGCTGGGGGAGGATGGGGGTGGTCAGATGAAGTCTCCTTGGAGGGGGAAAGGATGCCGTGATGGGGCACATCTCCCATCTTGGCCCACCTCTAACCTTGACCGAACCCTTTCTGATGCAGGGAAATTCCCGATTTTTCGGAGGTTTTGGATAGCTGGGTAAAAAAAAACCAACCAAAAAAACACAAAAACCAAAAAAAACGAAAAAACAAGCAACCCAACCTCATCGCTTCGCCCCGGCGTCGGTGGGATCGGTGTGAAATGGAGGAGGGCGGTAGCGGCGAAACGCCGACGATTGACCGCAGCTTTTGAACAACCAGCAGCAGCAGCACCACCACCACGGAGGGCTTTTTGGGGAGAAAATAGCCCAAATCCGCTCTGCAAACCTGGCTCGTTGGATGCGGGATTGGGCCAGTGGTTTTTTTTTTTGGTTTTTTTGTTGTTTTTTTTATTTTTTCTCCTCCCGACAACTCTTTCTCTTGCAGCATCGGGCTGTCCCCAGTGGCACCGAACCGCGCTCTGGACCGGCTGGACTGGGAACCTCCTCCTCGGAGTGGCCGTGGTGGCGATGGGATGCTCGCGTGAGTTGGCTCCGCTTGGTGGCAGGGGGGCAACCAAAGGACAGTGCAAAGAGGGGACCCTGCAAAGGGCGGGGAGGGGGGGCCGCTGGCCCGGCGGTTTGCGTAGGAGGCAAATCTGCTTTTTATGATCAGCGTTGGCTGACGCGCGTCGGTGCAAGGTGGGGGGAAGTGGGTTTTTATCGGAGTTTCTTAGAGCTGATGGGTGCAGGAGCCTTGACTCTTGGTTGGCCAGTGAAGGAGAAACCCCTGGAGGCTCCTCAGCCGTGGCAGGGTCAGGATTTGTCACCCCGTGGCCGAGCTCAGGGTCATACGGAGCCCTGCCGAAATTAGCCTTGTGCCCGGTGTGACGTTGCTGGCGGCATCTGACGCTGCGCTGGCCCCCCAGCAACCCCAAAACCCCACCGAGCAGGTGGAAGGGAGCCTCAAATGTCCGATGGCCCTTGGGAAGGAGATTCTCCGAAGGGGGAGGAGATCCGGGGCCAGCAGTGATCTGGGGATGATGGTTTGAACTTGGCGTGGACCCAGCGCCGGAGAGACCCCTCCAAAATCAATCTGTTGGGGGCTGGTCACGGGCGCTGCAGGTGGCCGTGGGCGCGCCGTGGTGCAAGGGGTAAGTCAGAAGGCGGTGGGGAGCCCTTCACCCTCGCGTCAGGCCCCTCTGAGCTGCATGGGTGAGGCCGGTACAGCTTGTTTTGCAGCAGAGACCACTTCCGCAGCGGTCAGAGACTACGGGGCTTTCTGCCGCCGTCCAGTTTTGATGCTGGCGTGCGATCTCACGCTGGGGGTGGAGGTCGCACGTCCTGCTTGGTAGTGGAAAGCAGCAGCGGGGTGGAGGCGGTTGCAAATATGTGTGTGGGGGGGTGAGCTCAGAGGTTTTGACCCCAAAAGGAACTTGTCTGAGGTTGTGACCCCGAGGTCTGGAGCCTGCTCTGGGTCGGGACCCCGAGGCCCAGTTCTCACCCCGCCATGAGATGCTCGGATCAAGGCTTGGGGGTGGGCCGGAGGGCTCTGAGCACCCGCTCGGTGTCGGGATCCATCCCAGACACTTCCCCGCAGCCCCCCGGGGCCACGTGAAGGTAGATCTTGGGGGAGCCCGTCCCTCTCCCCTGCTCCCCCCTTGCAGTTCTCCACCAGCAGTCGGAGAACCCAGGAAGCTGCAAGAACGTGAGCAGGAACGTAGGAGATGGCAACATCACCCTGCAGAACGTCTGCTCGGAGCTGAGGGAAGCTCTCTGCTCGTCAAAGCCACAAGGTAACTGCCCCGGCCACCACGCATCTCGGCACCATCAGGTTTCCCCCAAACCTTATAGCCCAAATTCCCCAATATTTTGTTCCCCAAGCGCAGCTCGGGGCATCCCCGTCTCCCTGGGGAGCAAACCGGCCTGAACCACTTGTCCTTCTTGGGGCGCGCAGGGGACAAGGTGGCTGCGTGGTGGCTGAACACGGCGCTGACTGTCTTTCAGAGGGCGAGGGGTGCAAGCTGTGCCCCATGAACTGGACGCTGCGTGGGACCAAGTGCTATTGGGTGTCCGGTGGGATCAACCCTTGGAACGTCAGCCGGGAGGACTGTGCGAATCGAGGTGCCGAGCTGCTGCTGCCGGAGGACCAGGATGAGCTGGTAAAGGGACCGATGGCATCAGGGATGCGGGACTGTGGGGCTGGTGGCCCCTGGAGAAGGGCTGAGGGCTTGTCCGGGACCCTGGGGTCAAGCACCCGGCCCTGGGTGCCTTCGCGTGGGGGATGCCGGTGGGGCTCTGTCCCGGGACACGGGGGCTGGAGCCTGGTTTGGGATGGTGACCTGCGGCACATGGGCGTCACCGCCTGCCCCCTCTGCGATACAGGATTTCCTAAATAAAACCCTCCAGAAACCCGCCGGCTACTTCTGGATCGGCCTCTACGCCGGGAAGGGCTGGACCTGGCTGAACGGCTCCCGCCTGGACCCGAGCCGGTGAGCGCCTTGGGGAGGGACGGGTGTCGGGGTGGGCACCATCACCCGAGGGACCTTCCTGTGTGACGTGGGGCTCCCTCCCGCACCCGCAGGTTCCAGCTGAGCCCCCGGGCTGAAGGCGGCTCTTGCGGGGTGATCAAGGAGGGCAGGATCAGCTCCGACAGCTGTGTCTCGACGTTGCGGTGGATCTGCCAGAAAAAAGCCACCCAGCTCTGAGCCGGGCTGCGGCCGGGAGAGACCCTCGGGGATGGGGCGGGATCGGGCCCCCTGCGGGGTGACGCGGGAGCCGGTGGTGATGATGATGATGTGCGACGACCGTCTGCGCTAATTGATAACGGCGTTATCTGGGCTCCGCGTGGTGTTTTCAAGGAAGTTTGGGAACGGGGAGGGCTGGAAGGAGCATCCTTCTGTCCTGCTGGTGTGCGCACGCTGGCCCCGTAGCCCTGGCCCCCGGCCCTGCCTCCGGGGTGAGGGGGGCTCAGGGCACCCCCATCCCACCCCCTTCGGGCTTCCTGCCCCTGCCTGTGACCCCCTCAACCTTCCTCCCGTGCCCTCCTCATCCTCAGGTCCCGCTCTCGCCCCGGGCCCAGCACAACTCGCCCGGGAAGGGAGCCGGAGGGGCAGGGGAGGAGACGGGTGTTGGTGGGCACGGTGCCGGCAGCGGGGTTGCGAAGGCAGTGAGGAAGCGCAGCGGGTTAAAAAGGAGAGAAAAAGAGGTTTTGGGGGGGTGGGGGGGAATAAAAAGCGACGCAAACGGCGCCCGTCACTTTCCCGGGGCAGTGCTGCGTTGAGGCTTTCGGCGCGGGAAAGGCGTTGATGTCACGGCGACGTTTCGGTGGTGTTTTTCCCGAGTCTGGGACTCCTCCGTTCCCCTCCGTTGTAGGAAAGTCACTAAGAAAATTAAATGGGGGAACGAATTAAGGAAAATTATTAAAGGGAAATAACTCTTATCGCGGCCTAAAGGCTTCAGCAGATGCAGCCGCCCCGGGGCTCAGTGAAGCTCAGCGAAGAGCACAAATCGCACCCGTATTATGATCCGAGGTAAATTAATTCTCGTTAAAGCTTAACTTATTTACGCTAGACAATAGTCGCTCCTCAACAAGTCGACGGAGCGAGTTGAGCTTGCGCCCAAGGAGGGCGAACGCCCAAACCCCGCTGTGCTGAGCCGAGGGAGGGGGAAGGAGAGGGGCTGCGCGGGGCCGGGGGCCGCGGGGGGACGGCTGCGTGTCGAAGCCCCCGTCGTCCGGGTTGGGTTTGTCCCTGTCACCCACCAGCCGGTTCTGGGGCTCCTGCGGCAGCACCTTCTTGAGGGGGAGGGGGGATGAGGATTTGGGGGGTGGGGGGACCCCCAGAGCCCCCCGTGGGCGGTTTTGCGTGAGCCCACGCGGCCCCGGGCGGACGCGGACGCGTTCCCTCGCCTCCTCCTCCTGCCTGGAGCAGCTCCTCTCGCCGGCTCACCCCGCGGCCAACGGGAGGCTGCTGCCCAGGGCTGCCGTCGGGGGAGAGAAACCACCATCTTCGTCAGGTCCAAAACACCCCCTCTGCCCTTCCCCAGCTCCGCTCCCTCCTTCCCGCTCCTTCCCCTGCGACTGTGACAGAGGGGGAGGAAAAAATCTGGCTTCCCCGTCCAGCTGTCGAGCCCAGAGTGAGTTTTCTCTGCCGCAGCTGGCACCAGCGGCGGCTTTGACCTGGTGTTTGTTTGATTTTATTTTTTTTTTTGTTCTTCATCTGTACGAGGAACTGAACCTTTCAGGCGGGGAAGCCTCCCTGGCCGGGAAGCTGGAAAATATTCCTTCCCGGGGCAGGCTGGTGGGACTCGTCACCTAAAAACCGTCCCTGTCGCTCGCGTGGCTGGTGGGTGAAGGCGCGTTTCTGAGCTGATGCCCCCGCAGGAGCCTTTCCCTGCCGTCGCTTACCTTCTCCAGGCTCTCCAGTCTGACCAGTGGAGCCCCCCGCTACGAACGGTTCCCCCAGGCTTCGCTTTTTGTAGAAACCCGGTAGTGCTTGGCTGCGAACGGCCGCCGGCCGGTGGGACTGAGCCGGCAAGGCCTGCGGCAGAGGAGGAGTGTGAGCGGTCCTTCATCCCCTGGCACCTTTTCCTGCTGTTTGAGCCCCTCCAAGTGCATTCTTGGGGCAGGGGGGCTGGAAAAATCCCCCCCTTGGTGTTGGGGGAAAAGGAGGAGGAGCAATGGAGGAAGGCGGTGAGGGCATGGGGTGGTTCAGGGCGACGACGACGTGGATGGGGACAGCAATTGGGAGGATCTGGGGGGATCTTGGGGCGCTTTCCCCAATGTTCCTGGTCTTGTTGTTCCTCTCTCCCATGTGGAAAGGGGCCAACAAGCCTCCGGCACCCTGGACAAGGCGGGGGGGTGTCTCCATCCGCACCCCCAAAGGTGATGCTGAGCCGTGGTACCTGCTGCGTGGTGGCTTCCTCCCTGGTGAAGCCGCAACTGGAAGCGCCTGAGGGAGCGTTCGATCTCCGGGATTGGCGACTGGCGTCGGTCAGGCAGGTTTCCCGGGAGCACGGGGCCGTGTCCTGTGGGAGGATGGGGCCGTTCCCACCTGAATCGCGCATGGGTTTGACCCGCGGCGTCGGGCTGAGACCAGAGGATGGAACGTGCGGGGTGAAACCCTGGGGCAAAAGCAGCCCTCGGGGATGGAGCAAGGCACTGCCTGGGGCCAGGAGCCTTTAAGGGGGGGGTCCCCTGGCTTCTTTCAAGCCCCATCGCAAGCCCAAATCCAGGCTGGGTGGGGAATGGCTGGAGAGCAGCCCTGAGGAGAAGGACTTGGGGGGGTGTTGCTGGATGAGAAGCTCAACGTTCACCGGCAACGTGCGCTGGCAGCCCAGAAAGCCCCTGGCAGCGTGGCCAGCAGGACGAGACTGGGGGTGGGGGAGGGATTCTGCCCCTCTGCTCCGCTCTGGGGCCGTCTGAGGGACACGGAGCCGTTGGAGCGGGGCCAGAGGAGGCCCCGGAGATGCTGGGAGGGCTGGAGCCCCTCTGCTGTGGGGCCGGGCTGAGAGAGTTGGGGGGGTTCAGGCAGGAGGGGTGGAACTCGGTGGCCTTTAAGGTCCCTTCCCACCCGGACCAGCCTATGGCCAGGACGGAGAAAGGGACCTGTGTGAGGACAGGCTCTAAAATCATATAAATCGGTGTCCGCGGGGGACGTGTTGGCAGCTTCCCCCCCACACACACCCAGCTCCTGCCCATCGGGGCCAGCAGTTGCCCAGGAGCTGCTCCCTGCTAGAAATACAGCAGAAATCGGCTCCATGGCAGAAACCTGCCATGGATTTGGGGAGATTTTTTCCCCTTTTTGGCTGACGGACCCCGCCACTTGCCGCGTCGCTGCAGCAGCCGCAGCACGATGCCTGCCGGGACGGCGGTCCCGACCCATCCAGCTCCCAGCAGCGCCCAGTACCACCCAGGACCTGCACCAGGACCCAGACTGGGAGCGAGGGAAGAAGCAGCTCTTCGGTGGTCTTTGCCCCCTTTTTAACACCCGCAGTTTCAGCAGACGGGTCCTTCCGTGTCATTCCGCTCGGCGAGAAAACCTTTCCGGTGCCTGTAGGAGCGACGGAGCCGAGAAAACCCACAAAAGCGCCTTTTCTGCTTGGCTGGGGAAGCTGCGGGAAGCAAAGCCTTGGAGCCGGGAGCTCCGTTCCTGTCCCCGTGCTGCACCCAGAGGTGCCCTGGAGAAGGGAAGGACCCAAAGCCGAGCCCTTGGGATGCTTGAAGGGATGGGGAGAGGCTGCCGGTCGCTCCCGCTCAGCAACAAGAAAGGGGAGCGCGCGAAGCCCTGCATGGAGGCGTGGGGGTGTCCTTGGGGCCTGGCTGTACTTTATTACTTTTTTTTTTCCCTCAATTTCCAAGAAAATCAGGCTACGGAGAGGAAACCTGCTTGTGCCGTCGCTCTGCCCCAGGCTGGAGACGGGTGGTGAAGCCGAGCGTTGGGTCTTGGCCACCATCGGCTCAGGAAACGGATGGAGAAGGCGCGGGCAATCCTTTCCTCCCTGTGCTTTGCTGGGCTCCGGCAGCATCAGGGACGTCAGCTCCCCCCAAACCCCCACCCGTGGCCGAGCAGAAGCCCCACGAGGGCGGGAGGAGAGGACAGGACCCACCGTGCGACGCCACCGAGAAAATTCACTTCCCGGGACCCTTCCCGGGACCGTTCAGCCTCAGCTGCCGGGAGCTGAGGGCGGTGGCCCATCTGGCTCGGTGTAGACGGTGGTCGTTGCCACGGCCGGTCCCTGCCCTTGTGGCATTAAGGTTGGGGCCACCAGAGGGTTCTTGCCCCCTCCCCGGAGCAAAACCAAGCCCGGAGACCAGTGGTGGGTTTTGTGGTCCAAGAGGACCCAAGCGTTTCCAAGGGGTTCCAAGGGGATCCAGCGGGCTCCAAGGGGATCCTAGAGGTTTCAAAAGTTTCCAAGGGTGTCCAAGGAATTCCAAGTGGTACCAAGGTTATCTGAGGGTTCCAAAGGGGATCCAAGGGGATCGAAGGTGATCCAAGGGGATCGAAGGTCATCCAAGGTGTTCCAAGGGATTCCAAGGGGATCCAATGGGTTCCGAGTGGATCCAAGGGGTATCAGAGGGATCCAAGGTGTTCCAATATGATCCAAGCGGATCCAAGGGCTTCCAAGGTGTTCCAAGGGGATCCAAGGGGATCAAAGGGGATGCAAGTAGTTCCAAGAGTGTTTAAGGGGGTGGAAGGGGAGTGAGGGGGTACAACGGGACGCGCGGTCTCTCAAGGGTTCCCAGTGGCTTCAGGGGGATCCAAGGAGTCCCAAGGGATTCCAAGGGGTTTCAAAGGGTTTCAAGTGGTTCAAGGGGGTCCAAGGGGTTCCAAGGTATTTGAAGGGGATCCAAGGGGGTGCAGCTGGTTCGAAGGGGATCCAAGGGGTTCCAAGGAGTTCCAAGGGGTTCTGAGGGTGTCCAAGGAGTTATAAGGGAGTCCAAGGGGATCAAAGGGATTCCAAGGGGATCCCAGGGGATCTAAGGGGTTCCAAGGGGATCAAAGGGGTTTCAAGTGGTTCAAGGGGATCCAGGGGGTCCAAGGTGTTCTAAAGGGATCCAAGGGGATCCCAGGGGATCTAAGGGGGTCCAAGAGGACCCAAGTGTTTCCAAGGAGATCCAAGGGGTTCCAAGGTGTTCTAAAGGGATCCAAGGGGATCCCAGGGGATCTAAGGGGGTCCAAGAGGACCCAAGTGTTTCCAAGGAGATCCAAGGGGTTCCAAGGGGATCCTGGCCCCCTGGCGTGGTTTAACCCCAGCCAGCAACTAGGAGCAGGCAGCAGCTCCCTCACTGCCCCCCTCTCCCCCAGTAGGGTGGGGAGAAGAGGGAGAAAAAGAGGGGAAAAACCTCGTGGGTTGGGATGAGGAGGGTTTAATAGCAGAGTAATGATAGAGGAAAATATCATTATTTATTGTAAAATAATATACAAAATAAAGTGACGCAACGCAAGTTGCCCTCCCGACCTGAGCTCTGGTTGCCCGTCCCGTCCCCAGCAGTGACGGCGGGTCCCAGCCCCCCCAGCAGCCCCCGTTTCTATCCCGAGCAGGAATATCCCTTTGGGCGCCTTCTCCTGGCCGTGCTCCCGCTCGGCTGCGACGGGAAGCCAAAAAAGCCCTCGACTGATGGAAACATTTCTCAGCCACATCTAGAACTATGAGTGACCAACGTCGTTCTCACACTAAATCCAAAAGGCAGCTGATACTCGAACGAAAATTCCCTCCATCAAAGCTGAAAGGAGGACACAGCCTCCGGGCACCGGGGGGGGACCCCACAGCGACCCCCGTCCCCTGCCCCTCACTCCCCCTCTGCTCCCTGGGCTGGGGCAGAGGAAGGGACATCTCCCGCGGGATCCAGGAGAGGAGCGCGGGGAGTCTCCGGAGAAGGGCAGGGGCTGCCGGCGGCTGGGGAGGGGAGGGAAGGGGGGATGAGGGTCTGGGGGGCGCTGCCCCTCAGGCACAGCTGGGTTTTCTCTGTTCCTACCCAAAACCAGGGGCGCAGGGTCTCCCCTTTGAACGAGGCTGGTGGGAACGTGAAGATCTCGACCCCGGTGTCGGCATCGAGGAAAGTCACCAGCCCCCGGGCGCAGTCCAGACAGACCCAGATCCTGCTGGGGAGCGGGGACTGGGGGAGGAGGGTGCGGGGAGAGGTGAGAGACACGAAGTGCCCATAGCGGTGCCACACTGCCCAGATCCCTCCTTCAGGGCTCCAGTTCGAGAACGTCTTCCTCTGCACAGACTCCCTGGCCACCCCAACACCCCACCGCGAGTCACCTCCCACCTCCCCCTCCACCTCCACCTCCCAGCAGTGTCTCCCCTCCCGGAACCCCTCCCGGCCCAGCACGCAGCAGCCACTCAGAAATCTCTCGGGGGTGTCGGGCAATTTCTGGTTGTTGGGCACCTTCTGGGTGTCCTTCCTTTTACTTTTGCGTCTCACACATCTCAAATCCTCTGACAGGACAAGTTTGCAATGAGCCGTGTTTGGATCCAGGGTCACCACGTCTGCAGGGGACAGGAGGAGCCGCAGCATCAGGGTCTGAGCTCAGTCATAGAATCAGAGCATCATGGAATGGTTTGGGTTGGAAGGGACCTTAAAGAACATTCCAGTTCAACCCTCTCTGCCCTGGGCAGGGACACCTCCCACCAGCCCAGGTTGCTCCAAGCCCCATCCAACCTGGTCTTAAACCCCTCCAGGGATGGGGCAGCCACAGCTTCTCTGGGCAACCTGGGCCCGGGGCTCACCACCCTCAGAATGAAAAATTTCTTCTGATCTAAGACTCTCCTCTTTCAGTTGAAAACTGTCCCTTCAATGGGCAGCACGGTTGCATCTCATACACAGGGAAAGGGAGGAAAACCACCCACAAAATAACATAAGGAAATACCCGATTACCTGGATTCTGAGGAAGCAGAAATATCCTCCACACTACAAGGAGAAAGAAGAGCAGGTCACATCCCACAGCCAGGGACTCTGGGCAGGGGAGAGGGTCCATCCCTGGGCTGGTGTCCCCCAGCTGCCCACCCTCCCAGGCACATCCCCTTGGGGTTTCCCTGCACCCAGGGGATGGAGGGATGGAGGGGACGGGCAAAGGGGGGACAGGGCCGAGCACAGAGCACCCGGGAATTGACACTGAGGCAGGAGGAGATCACGGAGACTCACCCAACAGTGCAGCTTGTTCCTCTGGAATGGAAAAAAAGGAGCAATGAATGATGAGAGGGGACGGCTTCTCATCCCATGGATGCTCCTTTAGGAGCGCACAGAGCTCGAGGAGAGCTCAGAGAGTTTGGGGAGTGGGAAGAGATCCCCACATCCTGTGAATGGCCCCCTCCAGCCAGGTCATGTCCCACGGCCGGTCCCCAGGGAGTCTGGCCAAGGGAGAGGGTCCATCCCTGGGCTGGTGTCCCCCAGCTGCCCACCCTCCCAGGCACATCCCCTTGGGGTTTCTGCGGAGCCAGGGGATGGAGGGATGGAGGGGACGAGGAAGGGGGGAAAGGGTTGAGCACAGAGCACCCAAGAATTGACACCAAGGCAGGAGGAGATCACGGAGACTCACTCAGTGCTGTGTCTCGTTCCCCTGGAAAGGATAAAGAAAGTCAATCAGTGATGAGAGGGGACAGCTTCTCATTCCACAACTGCACCCGCAGGAGCAGGCAGAGCCCTTCTGTTTGGGGAGGGGGAAAAAGACCCCTTGGCTCCCGGGGGGGCTCCCGCCAGCCTGATTATGTCCCACGGATGGTGGCCAGTGGGTCTGGGCAGGGGAGAGGGTCCATCCCTGGGCTGGTGTCCCCCAGCTGCCCACCCTCCCAGGCACATCCCCTTGGGGTTTCCCCACACCCAGGGGACGGAGGGATGGAGGGGACGGGCAAAGGGGGAAGGGGCCGAGCAGAGAACACCCAGGAGAGGACACCGAGCCAAGAGGAGATCATGGAGACTCACCCAACAGTGCAGCTTGTTCCTCTGGAATGGAAAAAAAGAAGCGATGAGTGATGAGAGGGGACGGCTTCTCATCCCATGGCTGCTCCTTTAGGAGCGCACAGAGCTCGAGGAGAGCTCAGAGAGTTTGGGGAGTGGGAAAAGACCACAAACCCCTGTGAATGGCACCCTCCAGCCAGGTCATGTCCCACGGCCGGTCCCCAGGGAGTCTGGCCAAGGGAGAGGGTCCATCCCTGGGCTGGTGTCCCCCAGCTGCCCACCCTCCCAGGCACATCCCCTTGGGGTTTTCCTGCACCCAGGGGATGGAGGGATGGAGGTGACGGGCAAAGGGGGAAGGGGCCGAGCACAGAGCACCCGGGAGAGGACACCGAGCCAAGAGGAGATCATGGAGACTCACCCAACAGTGCAGCTTGTTCCTCTGGAATGGAAAAAAAGAAGCGATGAGTGATGAGAGGGGACGGCTTCTCATCCCATGGCTGCTCCTACAGGAGCGCACAGAGCTTGAGGAGAGCTCAGAGAGTTTGGGGAGTGGGAAAAGACCACAAAACCCTGTGAATGGCCCCCTCCAGCCAGGTCATGTCCCACGGCCGGTCCCCAGGGAGTCTGGCCAAGGGAGAGGGTCCATCCCTGGGCTGGTGTCCCCCAGCTGCCCACCCTCCCAGGCACATCCCCTTGGGGTTTCTGCGGAGCCAGGGGATGGAGGGATGGAGGGGACGAGGAAGGGGGGAAAGGGTTGAGCACAGAGCACCCAAGAATTGACACCAAGGCAGGAGGAGATCACGGAGACTCACTCAGTGCTGTGTCTCGTTCCCCTGGAAAGGATAAAGAAAGTCAATCAGTGATGAGAGGGGACAGCTTCTCATTCCACAACTGCACCCGCAGGAGCAGGCAGAGCCCTTCTGTTTGGGGAGGGGGAAAAAGACCCCTTGGCTCCCGGGGGGCTCCCGCCAGCCTGGTTATGTCCCACGGATGGTGGCCAGTGGGTCTGGGCAGGGGAGAGGGTCCATCCCTGGGCTGGTGTCCCCCAGCTGCCCACCCTCCCAGGCACATCCCCTTGGGGTTTCCCCACACCCAGGGGACGGAGGGATGGAGGGGACGGGCAAAGGGGGAAGGGGCCGAGCAGAGAACACCCAGGAGAGGACACCGAGCCAAGAGGAGATCATGGAGACTCACCCAACAGTGCAGCTTGTTCCTCTGGAATGGAAAAAAAGAAGCGATGAGTGATGAGAGGGGACGGCTTCTCATCCCATGGCTGCTCCTTTAGGAGCGCACAGAGCTCAAGGAGAGCTCAGAGAGTTTGGGGAGTGGGAAAAGACCACAAACCCCTGTGAATGGCCCCCTCCAGCCAGGTCATGTCCCACGGCCGGTCCCCAGGGAGTCTGGCCAAGGGAGAGGGTCCATCCCTGGGCTGGTGTCCCCCAGCTGCCCACCCTCCCAGGCACATCCCCTTGGGGTTTTCCTGCACCCAGGGGATGGAGGGATGGAGGGGACGGGCAAAGGGGGAAGGGGCCGAGCACAGAGCACCCGGGAGAG
Source organism: Chroicocephalus ridibundus (assembly GCF_963924245.1). Classification (NCBI taxonomy): domain Eukaryota; kingdom Metazoa; phylum Chordata; class Aves; order Charadriiformes; family Laridae; genus Chroicocephalus; species Chroicocephalus ridibundus. The sequence goes on along the minus strand of NC_086311.1, from coordinate 286,919 downwards.
GACACCGAGCCAAGAGGAGATCATGGAGACTCACCCAACAGTGCAGCTTGTTCCTCTGGAATGGAAAAAAAGAAGCGATGAGTGATGAGAGGGGACGGCTTCTCATCCCATGGCTGCTCCTTTAGGAGCGCACAGAGCTCGAGGAGAGCTCAGAGAGTTTGGGGAGTGGGAAAAGACCACAAAACCCTGTGAATGTCCACCTCCAGCCAGGTCATGTCCCACGGCCGGTCCCCAGGGAGTCTGGCCAAGGGAGAGGGTCCATCCCTGGGCTGGTGTCCCCCAGCTGCCCACCCTCCCAGGCACCTCCCCTGGGGTTTCTGCGGAGCCAGGGGATGGAGGGATGGAGGGGACGGGCACGGGGGGAAAGGGTCGAGCACAGAGCACCCAGGAGAGGACACCAAGCCATGACAGAGCTCCTGGAGACTCACCTAGTGCTGCATCTCGTTTCCCTGGAAAGCAGAAATCAAATTAATGAGTGATGAGAGGGGACGGCTTCTCATCCCATGGCTGCTCCTTTAGGAGCGCACAGAGCTCGAGGAGAGCTCAGAGAGTTTGGGGAGTGGGAAAAGACCACAAAACCCTGTGAATGGCCCCCTCCAGCCAGGTCATGTCCCACGGCCGGTCCCCAGGGAGTCTGGCCAAGGGAGAGGGTCCATCCCTGGGCTGGTGTCCCCCAGCTGCCCACCCTCCCGGGCACATCCCCTTGGGGTTTCTGTGGAGCCATGGGATGGAGGGATGGAGGGGACGAGGAAGGGGGGAAAGGGCTGAGCACAGAGCACCCAAGAATTGACACCAAGGCAGGAGGAGATCACGGAGACTCACTCAGTGCTGTGTCTCGTTCCCCTGGAAAGGATAAAGAAAGTCAATCAGTGATGAGAGGGGACAGCTTCTCATTCCACAACTGCACCCGCAGGAGCAGGCAGAGCCCTTCTGTTTGGGGAGGGGGAAAAAGACCCCTTGGCTCCCGGGGGGGCTCCCTCCAGCCTGGTTATGTCCCACGGATGGTGGCCAGTGGGTCTGGGCAGGGGAGAGGGTCCATCCCTGGGCTGGTGTCCCCCAGCTGCCCACCCTCCCAGGCACATCCCCTTGGGGTTTCCCCACACCCAGGGGATGGAGGGATGGAGGGGACGGGCAAAGGGGGAAGGGGCCGAGCAGAGAACACCCAGGAGAGGACACCGAGCCAAGAGGAGATCATGGAGACTCACCCAACAGTGCAGCTTGTTCCTCTGGAATGGAAAAAAAGAAGCGATGAGTGATGAGAGGGGACGGCTTCTAATCCCATGGCTGCTCCTTTAGGAGTGCACAGAGCTCGAGGAGAGCTCAGAGAGTTTGGGGAGTGGGAAAAGACCACAAAACCCTGTGAATGGCACCCTCCAGCCAGGTCATGTCCCACGGCCGGTCCCCAGGGAGTCTGGCCAAGGGAGAGGGTCCATCCCTGGGCTGGTGTCCCCCAGCTGCCCACCCTCCCAGGCACATCCCCTTGGGGTTTCTGTGGAGCCATGGGATGGAGGGATGGAGGGGACGAGGAAGGGGGGAAAGGGTTGAGCACAGAGCACCCGGGAGAGGACACCGAGCCAAGAGGAGATCACAGAGACTCACCCAGTGCTGTGTCTCGTTCCCCTGGAAAGGATAAAGAAAGTCAATCAGTGATGAGAGGGGACAGCTTCTCATCCCACAACTGCACCCGCAGGAGTTGGCAGAGCCCTTCTGTTTGGGGAGGGGGAAAAAGACCCCTTGGCTCCCGGGGGGGCTCCCTCCAGCCTGGTTATGTCCCACGGATGGTGGCCAGTGGGTCTGGGCAGGGGAGAGGGTCCATCCCTGGGCTGGTGTCCCCCAGCTGCCCACCCTCCCAGGCACATCCCCTTGGGGTTTCCCCACACCCAGGGGACGGAGGGATGGAGGGGACGGGCAAAGGGGGAAGGGGCCGAGCACAGAGCACCCGGGAGAGGACACCGAGCCAAGAGGAGATCATGGAGACTCACCCAACAGTGCAGCTTGTTCCTCTGGAATGGAAAAAAAGAAGCGATGAGTGATGAGAGGGGACGGCTTCTCATCCCATGGCTGCTCCTTTAGGAGCGCACAGAGCTCAAGGAGAGCTCAGAGAGTTTGGGGAGTGGGAAAAGACCACAAAACCCTGTGAATGGCCCCCTCCAGCCAGGTCATGTCCCACGGCCGGTCCCCAGGGAGTCTGGCCAAGGGAGAGGGTCCATCCCTGGGCTGGTGTCCCCCAGCTGCCCACCCTCCCAGGCACATCCCCTTGGGGTTTCCCCGCCCCCAGGGGATGGAGGGATGGAGGGGACGGGCAAGGGGGGACAGGGCCGAGCACAGAGCACCCGGGAGAGGACACCGAGCCATGTCAGAGCTCCTGGAGACTCACCTAGTGCTGCATCTCGTTTCCCTGGAAAGCAGAAATCAAATTAATGAGTGATGAGAGGGGACGGCTTCTCATCCCATGGCTGTTCCTGCAGCAGCAGGCAGAGCTGGCGAGACCCCAAACTCCTTGTGTTTGGGGAGTGGGAAAAGACCGTGTGGGTCCCAGAGCAGGTTCCCTGCCTCCCTTCTCCCCCAGCCACCCCTCCCAGGCACCCTGCATTGAAGCCTGACTTGAGCAGAGATTTAAGGCTCAGCCTGATTTAAGCTGACTGATGACGGGTCCCCACTTCTCCCCATGAGTTAGGTCACCTCCTGGGCCCCGTTCCCAGCCCCAGTGCTCTCCAGTCCCCTTCTGGGCTCCATCAACCCAGACCAACGACCACAGGGTGATCAAGAGCCGCCCAGAGCCACGACCCTCCCAGGGGGCTCCTTTCTCAGGAGGCTTCGCTGGTGGCAGGGGCCAGAAGGACTCACCCAGCGTTCTGGACAGCCCCACTGAAAAGCAAAGGCAGAGGAAGAGGAGGTCAGGAGAGCAGCTGCTTCATCGGCGCTAACATCTCACCAGGGACTCTTGCACCGTCCCACCAGCCAGGTGCTCTGGCCACGCTCCCTGGCCTCCCACCCACGCCCCGGGTCCTTGTCCCCATCCTTCCTGTGCCAAAGAGCTTCTTTAATGAAGGCAAAACACCTTTTGACACGACTGTCATCCCCTTCCACATACGTCCATGGGCCAGGGCTCGGCCTTGCTCCACCCTGATCCCCTCCATTCCACCCCCCCCCGTGACAAACTCACCTTTCCTTCGCCAGAGATAAGCGATGACGCCAAATGACACCACTGAAAGAACGAGGAAGATACCCAGAGCTGCCATCCAGTGACGGGCGTTGTGGAAAAAGGGAGCTGAGAAACAAAAACACAGCAGGAAAAGGGCTCACTTTGCACTCCTGTGTAGGAGGAAAACGAAAGGGAGAAAGAAAAACTCCAAGTTCTAACTCATCGTCAGGGTTTTGGCTGGGACGGAATGAACAAGTGGACATCATCGCTTGCAGCTATTGAGGGATGGGATGTTTTGGATTTGGGATGAGGAGCAGCGATGGGAGCGCACTGATGGCTTTGGGTGTTGCTGGGCAGTCGAGGAATGGTCTGCTCCTCACACCGCCCCACCAGCGAGTGGGCTTGGGGGGCGCAAACAGTTGGGACAATACCCGTTACTCTTCCCATTCTCTATCCCATCCCAACGGTGGGGAATGAGCGAGGGGCTGCGCGGTGCCGGCTCTGTGCTGGGATTACACCACCCCACTCCTAAAGCCTTGTGCTGGGAGCCCTGGGCTCAAGGGGACATCGTCCTCTCCAGCCCACGGCCATCCCAATGCTCCCCTGAAGCCCGCCAGGCTCAGGTTATCTCCTGCGCTAAAGCTCACCTGCGGGTGCATCCCCTCCCATTCCCCCACCCCCCGCACGTTTCTCCAGCCCCCCGAGATCAAACCGCCCCCGCCCCAAGCGCAGCCAACCCCAGCCCCGCTGCCATCCTGCACCTGAGATGTACAGGGACGACGCCTGCTCCTGCTCCAGGCGGCTGTTCCTCACCACGCACGACAAGTTCCCATCGCCCTTCCCGCTCACCACGACGACATCTTGGATCTCAAATAGGCCCCTCTCGTCAGAGGAACGTCTCCGGGAGACCGAGGGCAGACGCTGCCCGCTGGCAGCCTTCCACAGCACCTGCGGTTGTGGGTACCAGCCGGCCGATCCACACACCACCCGGATGCCTCCGTCCTGGTGAGCCTCCAGAGAGAGGAGAGGGACGGAGCCCATGGCTGGGGGAAGAGCCCGCCGTTGGGCTGAGTTAGGGATGGACTCGGCTCAAAGGCAAAGACCCAACCCCGTACCAGACACATCCCATTGTCCCGAGGGGGCTGTGGGACCGCACACGTGCTCCTCACACCACCCAAACCACCCCAACGTGTGCAGGAACCGGAGAGCATTGATGCCCAATGACCCCACATTGCCCATAAAACAGCCCGGCAGAGGAGGACCCAGAGGCCGAGCAAGGTCTCTGCCCTCTCCCGGCCTTGTCCAAGAAGCCCTGAAGCTTCCAGACGAGGCGCCAGGTCTCCTCCGGCACAAACGGCAAAGGCAAAGCAAGGATCCAGCTGGTGGGACCTGGGAAGAGGGCTCTTCCCAACGCCAGGCACAGCGGTAGCTCCCATCCTGGGCTCGCTTGGCAGCCCAGGCCCTGAGCCCAAGCAGCTGCTCAGCAGCTTCTCCCCTCTGCCCTCACAACACCTCGAGGACACCACAGAGACACAAAGCCACCTTGTTTGTGCCACTCTGCCCCCAAAAACACCTCCAGCACCATGTCTGTGCTCCTTCCTGGGCAGGCATGGATGGGAAGGGTCCCCTTCAACCCGACCTCTGTCAAGGTCTATTGGCCTTTGGCATTGGATGGATGGACATGAGGGTGGGACAGAGGTCTGGGAGGGACACCCCAACGCAGGGACACCTGAACCACCCCCAGGAAACACCGCATCACCCACAAACCTGCCACCTCCAGCTCCACCATGGCTTCTTCATAAGTGGTAGCATTTTGCACGGTGCAGACGTATTGGCCATCATCAGAGGGTCTCACCCCAGTGAGTCGCAAGTCCAGGGACCCACCGGAGAGACCATCTCTGACCAACTCTGTCCTTCCAATGTATTCCTGTATCTGTGCCCCGACCAGGTCCTCCCCATTTCGGTAGAGATGCACCGTTTCCGAGAACTGGTGCCGGATCCACCTGATCTCCAAGCTCCGAGCATCCGTGCGTGGGGACAAGTGACACGGCAGCACGACGTCCTGCCCCACGGTGGCAAGGAGAGGTCGGTCTGGTCCCACCACTCTGAACTCAGCTTGGGGACGGAGAAGGACACAGAGAGACGGAGATTGTGCCCACGTTAATTCGGGGCGTTGCGTGGCAAGGGGCGAGCGTGGCGTGAGCGGTGCCCGCTCCATCCCACAGGAGTCGCTGTTCCCCCATCCGTGCTCCAAAGAGCCTGGAGAAACTGGAGAGGGAGTGGGAGGACTCCAAGGAGAAGGAGGTTCCCTGGGAGTGGGAACTGCTCCAGAAAGTCACCCCCAACCCCGAAAATAGCCCCCAGCCCGGCCAGCCCTGGGAGAAGGGACAAACGCTTCAGGGGAGCACTGCGGGACGGGACTGAAGGTGTCCCAGGGCAAGGGACGTGGGGGTGGCATCAAGAGCCAAAGTGAAACCCATCCGCGGCCGAGCTCTGGGCTCAGCTCCTCCTGCCCCACGGCACCTCCCCTGCCCCACATCTGCCCCCCGCAGCGGGCTCAGCGCCCCCAGCCCTGCAGGATCCCTACCTGATCCCAGGCGGAGCACGTGGAGAGTCAGGAAATAACTCAGGAGGCCCCTGGGGCTGGCGGGGAACCCCATCTGCGGGCGCAGCTAGAGAAGAGGGTGGGAAGGGAGGCAGAGGGAGGGCAAGGGGGGGTTAGAGCCGCCGGGGAGGGGATGGGGAAGAAGGGCTGCACCCGCCCCCAGGGAGGCTCCAGAAATCCCACCAAACCCCCCGCACCCTGCCGTCGGGAGGAACCGTCGGTCGAGGGCAGGACGGGCCCACGCCGCGGCTCCTGCTGCAGCCCCTGCTCTGCCCCACTGCCCTTCCCCAGCATTTGCGCTGAACCCCTTTCAAGACTTTAAATTAATTGGAGATTCTAAATCCCCTGCAAAAAGAAAAATCACTCACCCGACGTGTACAAGTTGCACCCAACATCTCCAACCTTTTTCTAGTTGCCGGGTGCAGAATTATGGACTTTGGAATGACTTCAAGGTCCACCACCACCCCCCCCACGCCTTGAGCTGAGGTTCCTCACCCAGCGCTGATCCCCGTCAGCGGGGTTAGAGTCATAAAATAAACCTCCAAGCTCAAAATGCCAAAGAGAAACCATCACCCTCCCTGTTCCTGGGTGGGAGGTGGTGGAGGTGTCTTTTCCCAGGGCTGCACCTCTCCTGGCAGCCTGTGCTGGGGCAGAGACCTCGGCCAGGTTTTGCATCCATAAAGAAGCATTTCCTTTCCCAAAAGGGGATGATTTGCTTTCCTACGGCCATTGTCGCTGAAGGAATGTATTTTGTTTTCCTGCTCAGCATCTCTCCTTTCGCTCTCTGGCCTGCCCCACCTCCGGAGCAAACCCCAGACCACACCATGATGGTGGTTCACCCGCACCGGTTCCGCTCTCTCTCTCTCTCTGGAGGTTTTTTGCGTTCTTTCAGGACATTTGTCTGTTGGGGAGTAAAACGCGGCAGCACATCAGCCTTAGGAATCCAAAAAAATAAAAAAAAAGAAAAAAAAAAAAAAAAATGGAAACCATGAAAAGATGGGCATTTGGGTGCGAGCAGGTTAAACCGAGCTTCGTCGTGATTTTTGGAGATGGTGGAGGAGCCCAGCAGTGTCCCTGCAGCCCTACAAGAGCAAGGAGCTTGTGGGGAGCGAGGGAGACGCGGACAAGAAGGGTTTGGGGGGGGCTTCAAGTGTCAGGACACCTCAGCTGTGCCCTGTCCCTCTGCCCTGTCAACTTGGGGACCTCACATCCCCTGGGAGGACGTGTCCCCTGCTGTCCCCAATGTCCCACCCTCATCCATACTCAAAATATTGGGGGTGGGGGGCCGTAGCCATAGCAGGGGGTGGGTACGGGGGTGCTGAGGGGGGTCATACCCAACTCTGGGGGGCCTGGGGACGGTCCCCAGCCCTGGGGAGGGGCAGCGGGGTGCCCGTCCCCAGTTCAACGCCCAACCCCGGAGCAGCAGCAGCCATCAATATTGTGAAATATCCGTCTGAAACAAGCCCAGCTTGGAAAACGCCTCCCACGTCCAGAAGTTTCCTCTTCTGCTGCACCTGAAGCCGCTCTGGGACAAAGACGCTTTCGCGCACAGAGCCAAAATCCCCCAAATAAGCAACGAGCCGCTGCCGCCTTCACCCAACGCCCAACTGGGAAGGGAACTGGGTGCGGAAAACCCTTCTCTGCAGTAAAGGATGACGTGGTTTAGGAGGATGCTCCCAGAAGTGGGGCACCCCGGGGACAAGGCTCATGCCCCACTGGGGACTCCCCAGCACGCAGACTGGTGGGTGCCTGCAAATCCTCTTGGCGGGCAGCAAGGAACCAGGACAAAAACCCCCAGGAACCATCACAGCCAGGCTCCGTGTTCACCAACAAATCTTTATTGACACCAACCCTGCTGTGCCGGAGCAGGACACGCTGCGTGTAAGGGGAAGAAGAGCCCAAACCCACGGCTCAGCACCCAGAAAACGTCCCCAAAATCCGACCCAGCCAAAAACTGGTGTTTGTGAGGCCACACAGCGTCCGAGGCAGCCCCCGTCCCCTGCCCCTCACTCCCCCTCTGCTCCCTGGGCTGGGGCACAGGGATGGACGTCTCCCGCGGGATCCAGGAGAGGAGCGCGGGGAGTCTCCGGAGAAGGGCAGGGGATGCCGGTGGCCGGGGAGGGGAGGGAAAGGGAGGAGAGTGTCTAAGAGGTGCTGCCCCTCAGGCACAGCTGGGTTTTCTCTGTTCCTATCCAAAACCAGGGGCGCAGGGTCTCCCCTTTGAACGAGGCTGGTGGGAACGTGAAGATCTTGACCCCGGTGTTGACATCGAGGAAAGTCACCAGCCCCCGGGCGCAGTCCAGACAGACACAGATCCTGCTGGGGAGCAGGAACCGGGGGAGGAAGGTGCGACGAGAGGTGAGAGACGCGAAACGCCCTCCCTTGTGCCTCACCGCCCAGATCCCTCCGTCCGGGCTCAGGAAGGATCTCCCTCTCCTCTCCACAGACTCCTTGGCCACCCCAATGCCCCACCGCGACTCGCCTCCCACCTCCCCCTTCACCTCCACCTCCCAGCAGTGTCTCCCCTCCCGGAACCTCTCCTGGCCCAAAACGCAGAACCAATAGGTAAATCTCTCCGGGATGTTGGGCAGGTCCCGCTCTTCGCTTTGCCACCTCACACGCCTCCGATCGGCCGACAGGACGAGTTGGGAATGAGCCGTGTTTGGATCCAGGGTCACCACGTCTGCAGGGGACAGGAGGAGCCACAGCATCAGAGCTCAGTCCCGGGCAGGTTTCACCCCCTCGGGGACAGGACCTGCCCCACGGGGCAGGAGACTGGGCATCTCCTTCCTCCTCTCCATCCCCACCGCGGGGCCGGCCCCAGCACGGCCACGGCCGAGCTCGGTCCCGTGGGAAGAGGCACCGGTGGGGCTGCAGCCCGCGCAGGGAGGAGCAGGACGGGGAGGCAGGGGCTGGGCTGGGCAGCGCACGGGGTCTCAGGGGGCGGTGGCTCCTCTGGGGCCCAAGGGGGTAACTCAGAATGGGGTGGAACAGCAAGAAAACGGGGCGAGATACAGCCCAGTGCCATGGTCTGGGGGGTCTGAGACACCAACATGACCCAGGATGGCCAGTGCCTTCAGTGGCCACCCAGTGCCTTCACTGGCCACCCAGTTACACCTCCCACAGAGGGAAAGGGAGGAGAACCACCCATAAAATACAATAAACCACCCAATTACCTTGATTTTCAGGAAGCAGAAACTTTCTCCATTCTACAAGGAGAAAGAAGAGCAGGTCACGTCCCACGGTGGGTCCCCAGGGACTCTGGGCAGGGGAGAGGGTCCATCCCTGGGCTGGTGTCCCCCAGCTGCCCACCCTCCCAGGCACGGCCCCTCAGGGTTTACGCACGCCCAGGGGATAGAGGAATGGAGGGGGACGGACACGGACAGGGTTTGAGCTGACGCAGGCACAACCGCAAAACCACGGATGGAAAGCAAAGACCAAGTTTAATCTCGATACCTCACAGACCGGGCAACCTCCGGAGCGACACCCGGGGAGAGGCACACAAGCAGGGACCGTGGGCACCACGGAGTGAGAGAGAGTCCTCCCTCGTTAGCAAGAGTCCTCGGCAGCAAGAGACTCCTTGATAGCAAGAGTGCGCGCGGACGCCCTGTTCTTGCTGGGTATTTAAAGGGTTCCAACAGGCATGGTTTTCCCACTATGCTTCGATCTTCTTCCACAACGGGCCAGGATTCTCAAGCGGCTGGATAATGCGTCCCTGAGTCCATCACAGCCTTACGGTGCCTAAGTGCACGTGTTTTTCTTGCAAGCACCCGAGACTGAATGACAATTAGCGCGATATACGTGTTTTCCAGTACCCCGGGTGCCAGTCACTTGAGCGTATTTACAATCCTCCTCCTCGCCCGTCTTCCGTTGCTTTCCCACCGGGTGAAATGGCCGAGCGCAGAGCGCCCGGGGGAGGTCACCGAGGCAGGAGGAGATCACGGAGACTCACCCAGTGCTGCGTCTCGGTTCCTCTGGAAAGGAAAAAAAAGAAGCACTGAGTGATGAGAGGGGACGGCTTCTCACCCCACAACGGCTCCTGCGGGAGCGCGCAGAGTTCGGGCAGATCCCAAACTCCTCCCGTTTAGGGAGTGTTGAAAAGATCCCGTGGCTCCAAAGAAAGGCTCCCTGTGAGCCTGGAGCCGTCTCAAGGCTGGTTCCCAAAGAGAGAGGGAGGGGAGAGAGTCTGTCCCTGGGATGGTGTCCCCCAGCTGCCCACGCACCCAGCCACGTCCCCTCGGGCTTTCCCCGCGCCCAGGGGATGGAGGGATGGAGGGGACGGGCACGGGGGGGAAAGGGCCCAGCACAGAGCGACTGGGAGAGGACACTGAGGGAGGAGGAGATCACGGAGACTCACTCGGTTCTGCGTCTCGTTTCCCTGGAAAGCAAAAAAAGAAGCAATGAGTGATGAGAGGGGACGGCTTCTCATGCCACGGCTGCTCCTGCAAGAGCGGGCAGAGCTCGCGCAGAGCCAAAAATCCTCCTTTTTAGGGAGTGCGCAAAGACCCTCTGGCTCCCAGGAATGGGACCTCCTTTAATGAAGGCAAAACATGTTCTGACACAACGGTCATCCCCTTTTGAGTACGTCCATGGGCCAGAGCTCAGCTTCACTCCACCCCGCTCCCCTCCACTCCAACCCCTCCATGACAAACTCACCTTTCTTTAGCCAGAGATAAACACTGAAACCACATGATGCCACTAAAAACACGAGGGAGACACCCAGAGCTGCCATCCAGTGAATGACATTGTGGAAAAAGGGAGCTGAGAAACAAAAACACAGCAGGAAAAGGGCTCACTTTGCACTCCTGTGTAGGAGGAAAACGAAAGGGAGAGAGAAAAACTCCAAGTTCTAACTCATCGTCAGGGTTTCGGCTGGGATGGAATGAACAAGTTGACTTCATCGTTTGCAGCTATTGAGGGATGGGATGAGAAGCAGCGATGGGAGCACATTGATGGTTTTGGGTGTCGCTGGGCAGTCGAGGAATGGTCTGCTCCTCACACCGCCCCACCAGCGAGTGGGCTTGGTGGGGGGCGCAAACAGTTGGGACAAAACCTGTTACTCTTCCCATTCTCTATCCCATCCCAACGGTGGGGAATGAGCGAGGGGCTGCGCGGTGCCGTCTCTGTGCTGGGATTACACCACCCCACTCCTAAAGCCTTGTGCTGGGAGCCCCGGGCTCAAGGGGACATCGTCCTCTCCAGCCCACGGCCATCCCAATGCTCCCCTGAAGCCCGCCAGGCTCAGGTTATCTCCTGCGCTAAAATTCACCTGCGGGTGCATCCCCTCCCATTCCCCCACCCCCCGCACGTTTCTCCAGCCCCCCGAGATCAAACCGCGCCCGCCCCCCAAGCGCAGCCAACCCCAGCCCCGCTGCCATCCTGCACCTGAGATGTGCAGGGACGACGCCTGCTCCTGCTCCAGGCGGCTGTTCCTCACCACGCACGACAAGTTCCCATCGCCCTTCCCGCTCACCACGACGACATCTTGGATCTCAAACAGGCCCCTCTCGTCAGAGGAACGTCTCCGTGAGACCGAGGGCAGACGCTGCCCGTTGGCAGCCTTCCACAGCACCTCCGGTTGTGGGTACCAGCCGGCCGATCCACACACCACCCGGATGCCTCTGTTCTCATAAGCCTCCAGAGAGATGAGAGGGACGGAGCCCATGGCTGGGGGAAGAGCCCGCCGTTGGGCTGAGTTAGGGATGGACTCGGCTCAAAGGCAAAGACCCAACCCCATACCAGACACAACACAAACAGCCCGGCAGAGGAGGACCCAGAGGCCGAGCAAGGTCTCTGCCCTCTCCCGGCCTTGTCCAAGAAGCCCTGAGGCTTCCAGACGAGGCGCCAGGTCTCCTCCGGCACAAACGGCAAAGGCAAAGCAAGGATCCAGCTGGTGGGACCTGGGAAGAGGGCTCTTCCCAACGCCAGGCACAGCGGTAGCTCCCATCCTGGGCTCGCTTGGCAGCCCAGGCCCTGAGCCCAAGCAGCTGCTCAGCAGTTTCTCCCCTCTGCCCTCACAACACCTCGAGGACACCACAGAGACACAAAGCCACCTCGTTTGTGCCACTCTGCCCCCAAAAACACCTCCAGCACCATGTCTGTGCTGCTTCCTGGGCAGGCACGGATGGGAAGGGTCCCCTTCAACCCAACCTCTGTCAAGGTCTATTGGCCTTTGGCATTAGATGGATGGACGTGAGGGTGGGACAGAGGTCTGGGAGGGACACCCCAACCCAGGGACACCTGAACCACCCCCAGGAAACACCGCACCACCCACAAACCTGCCACCTCCAGCTCCACCATGGCTTCTTCATAAGTGGTAGCATTTTGCACGGTGCAGACGTATTGGCCATCATCAGAGGGTCTCACCCCAGCGAGTCGCAAGTCCAGGGTCCCATTGGAGAGACCATCTCTGACCAACTCTGTCCTTCCAATGTATTCCTGTATCTGTGCCCCGACCAGGTCCTCTCCATTTCGGTAGAGATGCACCGTTTCCGAGAACTGGTGCCGGATCCACCTGATCTCCAAGCTCCGAGCGTCCGCGCGTGGGGACAAGTGACATGGCAGCACGACGTCCTGCCCCACGGTGGCAAGGAGAGGTCGGTCTGGTCCCACCACTCTGAACTCAGCTTGGGGACGGAGAAGGACACAGAGAGACGGAGATTGCGCCCACGTTAATTCGGGGCGTTGCATGGCAAGGGGCGAGCGTGGCGTGAGCGGTGCCCGCTCCATCCCGCGGGCGTCGCTTTGCCCCCACCCCGTGCTCCAAAGAGCCTGGAGAAACTGGAGAGGGAGTGGGAGGGCTCCAAGGAGAAGGAGGTTCCCTGGGAGTGGGAACCTGCTCCAGAAAGTCACCCCAACCCAAAAATAGCCCCCAGCCCGGCCAGCCCTGGGAGAAGGGACAAACGCTTCAGGGGAGCACTGCGGGACGGGACTGAAGGTGTCCCAGGGCAAGGGACGTGGGGGTGACATCAAGAGCCAAAGTGAAACCCATCCGCGGCCGAGCTCTGGGCTCAGCTCCTCCTGCCCCACGGCACCTCCCCTGCCCCACATCTGCCCCCCGCAGCGGGCTCAGCGCCCCCAGCCCTGCAGGATCCCTACCTGATCCCAGGCGGAGCACGTGGAGAGTCAGGAAATAACTCAGGAGGCCCCTGGGGCTGGCGGGGAACCCCATCTGCGGGCGCAGCTGGAGAAGAGGGTGGGAAGGGAGGCAGAGGGAGGGCAAGGGGGGGTTAGAGCCGCCGGGGAGGGGATGGGGAAGAAGGGCTGCACCCGCCCCCAGGGAGGCTCCAGAAATCCCACCAAACCCCCCGCACCCTGCCGTCGGGAGGAACCGTCGGTCGAGGGCAGGATGGGCCCACGCCGCGGCTCCCGCTGCAGCCCCTGCTCTGCCCCACTGCCCTTCCCCCTGGATTTCTTCTAAATCCTAAAGACTTTCTACAAAATTGAATATTCTAATTTCCCCGGAAAAGGAAAAGTCCCATACCGGATGGGTACGATCTGCGGGAGGCACCCGGCCCCACCCAACATCTCCAAACTTTTGCCAGTTCCCAGGTGCAGAATTCTTGGCTTTGGAGTGACTCCGGGCTCCACCCCCCCACCCCATCGGTCGAGATGCCTCAGAGATGATCCCTGTTGCCAAATCCCGCACAAGACTTTAAATTCGTTAAACGTGACATATTCCTCGCCGAAAGGGAATTCACTTACCGCGCTCCAGGAACCAGCCTACAGGATCCACCCGAGGTCTCACCCTCGGTTTTCGGGTGCAGCGTTACGGGGGTTTTACAGTGACTGCAGGCTCCACCCCCGCATGCAAAACGAATGAAAAAGTTGGGAAAAAATAAAAAAAAAAAAGAGGAAGGAAACAGATGTGCATTTGGAGGGGAGCACGTTATGATTAGAGCTTCGTTGTGAATGTTGGAGATGGTGGAGGAGCCCAGCAGTGTCCCTGCAGCCCTTCAGGAGCCGGGCGCTTGTGAGGAGTCAGGGACACTGCGACAAGAAGGTTTGGGGGGGGGTTCAAGTGTCGGGACACCCCAGCTGTGCCCTGTCCCTCTGCCCTGTCAACTTGGGGACATCACATCCCTGGGGAGGACGTGTCTCCAACGTCCCACCCTCGTCCATACTCAAAATATTGGGCGCAGGGACGTGGCGGTGTGGTCTCCCCTTTCCCCTGCTCAAGCCATAACCATCACAGAATCCCAGAATCCCAGGCTGGCAGGGGTTGGAAGGGACCTCTGGAGATCATCCCATCCAACCCTCCCCCCGTCAGAGCAGGGTCACCCAGAGCAGGCGGCGCAGGAACGCGTCCGGGAGGGTTTGGAATGTCGACGGAGACTCCGTCACCTCTCTGGGCAGCCCGTGCCAGGGCTCTGCCACCCGCAGAGTGAAGAAGTTCCTCCTCGTGTTGAGGTGGAACTTCCCATGGTCAAGTTTGTGCCCGTTACCCCTCGTCCTGTCGCTGGGCACCACTGGAAAGAGCCTGGCCCCATCCTGACACCCCCCCTTGAACTATTTACAAGCGTTGATAAGATCCCCCCTCAGCCGTCTTTTTTCCGGAGTGAAGAGACCCAAATCCCTCAGCCTTTCTCCATCAGAGAGATGGTCCATCCCCTCGGCATCTGGGCAGCCCTTTGCTGTCCCCTCTCCAGCAGTTCCCCGTCCTTCTGGAACCGGGGAGCCCACAGCTGGACCCACCGCAGGCTCCGCAGTTGCCCCAAAACCTTTATCGCCCCCAATCCCGCTGCGACGGGGCGGGAATCGTGGCATCGAAGGGGAGGAAGAACCCAAACGGGCGGCTCAAAACTCACGAAACAGCCCCAAATTCTGCCCCAACCCCAAACCTGGCCTTTGCGACCCAAAAAATGGTGTTTGTGACCCATTCGGGGCAGCCCCCCCCCCCCCCCCTCACCTCTGCGACCCCCCCCCCCCCCCCGCCCCAGGCTGGGGCAAAGAGAGGGGCATCTCCTGCACGATCCAGGGGAGCGTAAGGTCCTCGTGCAAGGCCCCATCCTCCTGCGAGGCCCCATCCTTGAGCAAGGCTCTGGCTCATGCAAAAACCTGTCCTCGTGCAAAGACCCGCCCTCACGCAAGGACCGTCCTCGTGCAAAGACCCATCCTCGAGCAAGGCTCTGGCTCATGCAGAGACCCATCCTCGTGCAAAGACCTGTTCTCATGCAAGGCCCTTTCCTCATGAAAGAACACACCCTCGTGCAAGGACTCATCCTAGTGCAAGGCACCATCAGCCTCCCAGACCCCATCCTCTTGCGAAACCTCGCCCTCGTGCAAAGCACCATCCCTGGGTGAAGCCCCATCCTCGTGCTAGGTCCTGCCCTTGTGCAAGACCCTTGTCCTCGTGCGAGGCTCCATCTTCCCCCCCAGGCCCCATCCTCGTGCAAGGCCCCATCAGTCTCTGAGGCCCCATCCTTGTGCAAGACCCCACCCTCGTGCAAGGCTCCATCTTCCCCCCAGGCCCCATCCTTGTGCAAGGCCCTGTCCTCGTGCGAGGTCCAATCCTCGAGCAAGGCTCTGGCTCAAGCAAAGACCCATCCTCGTGCAAAGACCCATCCTCATACAAGAACCCTGTCCTTGTGCGAGGCCCCGTCCTCGTGCAAAGACACATCCTTGAGCAAGGCTCTGGGCTCATGCAAAGACCTGTCCTCGTGCAAGACCCCATCCTCGTGCAAGGCACCATCAGCCTCCCAGACCCCATCCTCTTGCGAAACCTCACCCTTGTGCAAAGCACCATCCCTGGGTGAAGCCCCGTCCTCATGCAAGACCCCATCTTCCCCCCAGGCCCCATCCTTGTGCAAGGCCCTGTCCTCGTGCGAGGTCCAATCCTCAAGCAAGGCTCTGGCTCAAGCAAAGACCCATCCTCATACAAGAACCCTGTCCTTGTGCGAGGCCCCATCCTCGTGCAAAGACACATCCTTGAGCAAGGCTCTGGGCTCATGCAAAGACCTGTCCTCGTGCAAGACCCCATCCTCGTGCAAGGTACCATCAGCCTCCCAGACCCCATCCTCTTGCGAAACCTCACCCTCGTGCAAAGCACCATCCCTGGGTGAAGCCCCGTCCTCGTGCAAGACCCCGTCCTCGTGCGAGGCTCCACCTCCCCCCCCAGGCCCCATCCTCGTGCAAAGCTCTCGTGCGCAGCACCATCCCTGTGCAAGGCCCCGTCCTCGTGGGAGGCTCCATCTTTGGGTGAGGCCCCCTCCTCGTGCAAAGTCCCCTCCTCGTGCGAGGCCGCCCCCGCCCTCTCCCCCGGGTCACACGGAGCCAGGCGGGTGTCACTTGTGTCACCAACGTCACTTTTATTCCTCTGCGCCCCCCCCGGCTCTGCTCACTTCTTCTTGGAGACGCCGACGGTGCGGCCCCGCCGGCCGGTGGTCTTGGTGTGCTGGCCTCGCACACGCAGCCTGGGGGGGGACAACACGGGTGGCATCAGGGGACCTTGTCCCCAAGTGCCACCTCCCCCCCTGTCCCCTCCGGTGTCCCCAAACCCCCTCATCATCACCCCCACAAGTGCCACAGCCCCATCGCACGCGCAGCCTCGGGGGGAGGAAGGGCAGGCCACCACAGCCACCTCAGGGATCTCGTCCCCAAGTGTCACCTCTTTGTGTCCCCGTGTCCCCTCTGATGTCCCCAAGATCCCTTTGATGTCCCTGAACCCACCAATGTCCCCAAGACCCCCCCCCCCCTTACCCCCACAAGTGCCACAGCCCCCTCATGCATGCACAGCCTGGGTGACGCACCACAGCCACCTCAGGGACCCTGTCCCCAAGTGCCACCTCCCCTGATGTCCCTTCGTCCCTCTAGTGTCCCCAAGACCCCCTTGGTGTCCCCAACCCCCCGCCTTGGTGTCCCCAAGACCCATCCCCCCCCGCCAAGTGCCACAGCCCATTGACATGTGCAGCCTGGATGGGTGAAGCGCAGTGCCCTCAGGGACCCTGTCCCCAAGTGCCATCTCCCTTGGTGTCCCCAAGACACCCTTGATGTCCCCAAACCGCCAGCTGTGTCCCCAAGAGCCCCCTCCAGTGTCCCCAAGAGCCCTGATCACTCCCAGAAGTGCCACAGCCCCCTTGCACGCACAACCTCGAGGGGGACACAACAGCGGTGTCAGGAACCCCGTCCCCAAGTGTCACCTCCCCTGGTGTCCCCATGTCCCTTCTGGTGTCCCCAAACCCCTCCTGGTGTCCCCAACCCTCCCCAGAACTACCAGAGCCCCCTCGCATGCGCAGCCCGGGGGGGACACAACAGTCGTCTCAGGGACTCTGTCCCCGAGTGTCACCTCTCACCATGTCCCCCCCCACGTCCCTGTGTCCCCCTCAATGTCCCCAAGCCCCTCCTCACCCCCAGAAGTGCCGCAGCCCCCGATGCGCCCGGATTTTCTTCAGCCGCTCCAAATCCTCACGGAGTTTATTGTCCAACCCGTTGGCCAGCACCTGGGGGGGGAGAGGGGACACAGGGGGACATCAGGAAACACGAAGGGACACCGGGGGGAACATCAGGGGACATCGGGGGACTATCCCCCCCCCTCACCTGGCTGTACTTCCCGTCCTTCACGTCCTTCTGCCGGTTGAGGAACCAGTCGGGGATCTTGTACTGCCGGGGGTTCTGCATGATGGTGATCACCCGCTCCACCTGTTGGGACACGTAAATGACACCTCCGGGATGTCCCCAACCCCCTTAAAACGTCCCCAACCTCCCCAGGATGTCCCCAACGCCCCCTGAGAAGTCCCCACCCCCTCCTCGAGATCTCCTCAATTCCCCCCAGAGATCTCCTCAACCCTCCCCCTTGAGACACCCTCAACAACCCCAAGATGTCCCCAACGCCCCCCGAGATGTCCCAAACACCCCCGAGATGTCCCAAACACCCCCGAGATGTCCCTGACCCCCTAGACATGTCCGCACACCCTCCCCGATGTCCCCAAACCCACTGAGACGTCCCCAATACCCCCCAAAATATCCCTAACCCCCGCCGAGATGTCCCCAACGCCCTCAGAGATGTGCCCCATCCTCTCACAGATGTCCCCAACGCCCCCGAGATGTCCCTGACCCCCTAGAGATGTCCCCACACCCCCAGAGATGTCCCCAACATCCCCCTAAAATGTCCCTAATCCCCACAGACACGTCCCCAACCTCCCCACAGGTGACCCCAACCACCACCGATATGTCGCCAGTCCCCCGAGATGTCCCTAACCACTCCTGAGATGTCCCTGATGCCCTAGAGACATCCACACACCCCCCGAGGTGTCCCCAACCACTCCTAGATGTCCCCAAACGCCCGACATGTCCCCAACATCCCAAACACATGCCCATTCCCCTCAGAGATGTCCCCAATGCCCACAGACGTGTCCCTAACTCCATCAGCAATGCCCCCAACTTCCCCACAGATGTCCCCAACCCCCCCGAGATGTTCCCAATGCCCCCAAGATGTCCCCAACTCCCTGAGAGATGTTCCCAATGCCCCCAAGATGTCCCCAACTCCCTGAGAGATGTTCCAAACGCCTCAGAGATGTCCCCAACTCCACCAGCAATGCCCCCAACCCCGCTAGAGATGTCCCCAATGCCCCCTGAGATGTCCCCATGTCCCCCCCACAGCGCTCACCTCGTCCTCGGTCAGCTCGCCCGCGCGCTTGGTGAGGTCGATGTCGGCCTTGCGCAGCACCACGTGGGCATAGCGGCGCCCCACACCCTGGGGGGCAGGGGACAGGGAGGGACAAAAAGATGGGGGTCACATCACCTGTGTCGCACCCCCCCCCCCCGCGCCGTGTCCCTGGTGTCCCCCGGCGTCCCCTCACCTTGATGGCGGTGATGGCGAAGGCGATTTTGCGGCGCCCGTCGATGTTGGTGTTGAGGACGCGCAGGATGTGCTGGAACTTCTCAGGGATGACGAGAGACTGGGGGGGGGACGGACACGGTCACTGGGTGGGACAGAGTCACTGGGGCAGGGGGACATGGTCACTGGGCGGGGGGGGGGGGGGGCTGGTGGCCACCCGTGTGGCACACGGTCACTGCCAGAGGGGCACAGTCACAGGGGGATGGGGACAGTCACCGCAGGGGGGGGTTACGTTGTCACGAGGGGGGGACACGGTCAAGGGGAGGGGGGGGCGCACAGTCACAGGTGGGTGGGGACAGTCACTGCAGGGGGGTTACATGGTCACAGGGGGGGACACATAGACACTTGGGGGGGGGGGGGCGGTGGCCACCAGTTGGGGACATGGTCACGGAGGGGGGGGCACAATCATAAGGGGGTGGGAAATGTCACGGCGGGGGGGGGTGTTACACGGTTAAGGGGGGGAAGGGACACGGACACTGGGGGGGGGGGGGGGGCGACACGCTCACCAGGGATGGGGTCGGTCATCGAGGGGGGGACACGGACACGGGAGGGTTTGAGACAATCACCGGGGAAGGAGGTGGGGGGAGACACGGTCACGGGGGGGGGGGGGGGGGGGGGCGGAAATGGGGTCCAGGGTCACCGGAGGCTGGGGACGATCACTGGGAGGGGGTCACGGTCACAGGAAGGGGGGGCCACACGGTCCCCGGGGGTTGGGGACAGTCCCGGGGGGCCCACACGGTCACGGAGGGTCGGGGATGCCCACCGGGGGCAACATGGCGGCCACCAGAGTCGGGGGGGGGGAATGTGTCCGGCCCCACGCCGCCGGCATCCTCCCCCGCCGCCGCCTCCATCCCTCCCCACCCGACCCCCCGGAGCCTCTCCTTCCTCCCCGCTCCCTCCCCGCCGCCCCCTCACCCCCCCCCGGGCCCGGATGGCGGCCGATGCCGCCGGCGCCTACCATGGCTGCAGCCTGCGCGTCTCGCCGGGCTCCGCCGGAAGAGGGGGAGGAAGTGACGTCAGCGCGCTGGGCGGGAAGCGCCTGTCACATGACCGCGGCGGCAAACATGGCGGCGGAGGCGGCGGTAGGGCCGGGGGTACCGGGGACAGTGGGGGGGGGTTTTGTAGGATCGGGGGTGTCCGGGTGGGGCTGAGCGGCCGCTTCCGCCGTAGGTTCGGGTCTCGGAGGCGCCGCTGGAGGCGGAGCTGGAGGCGGAGCTGGGCCGGGGCCCCCCCGAGGCCGAGCTGGACCTGGAGGGGGAGGATCTGGTGCTGGATGAAGTGGACGGTGGGGGACCGAGGCGGGGGACACGAGGGACCGGGGGATCACGGGGGGACGGGGAGGGGGTGAGGGCCTGGTGATGTTGAGGGGGGACGGTGGGGATGGGGGACGACATGGCAGACGTTTGATGGGGCCGGGGGGGAGGTTTGATGGGGACCCCATGGTTTGGTGGGGACCGGTGATGGGGAGGGGCGGGGGGGGGACACACAGGGGGACAAGGACGTGGCAGGGACAAGGGGGGACACACAGGGTGGCGAGAGGGGAGGCAGGGGAGAGATTTTGGGGGGGCATGTGAGACCTTTGGGGCGGATGACAAGGACACAGGGACATGGGGACACAGGGGACTGGGGGGGGGGAAGCATGAGGGGATCAGTGATTGGGGGGGGCACAACATGGGAGTCCAGTGATGGGGGGGACACACAAGGGACTGGTGATGGGGGGGACACAGGGAACCGGTGATGGCGGGGGGACGACTGGGGAGAGGGTGGAGGAGGGGCATGGGAGACCTTTGATGGGGGGGGACACAGGGGTGTTTTTGGGGGGAAATGGGGGGCACAGGGAGGGGTGAGGGGAACACGGGGGTGTTTTGGGGGGGGACACGGGCGACACAGTGGGGGAGCAGGGACGGGGTGGGCACAGGGGAACAGTTGGGGGGGACATGGGAGACCTTTGGGGGGGGGCACGTGGAGATCAGTGATGGGAGGGGGACGTGGGGGGACACAGGGGACTGGTGAGTGGGGGGGGGACATGGGGGACCGATGATGGGGGGGACAGACACAAGGGACTTGGGATGGGAGGGGGCATGGGGGGCAGAGGGAGGGGACAGTTAGGGGGGACACGGGGGTGTTTGGAGGGGGCTGACAGGGGCCATGACACGGGGGGGGGTGGGGGGCAGGAGAGGGGGCGCAGGAGCAGTTTGGGGGCTGGCGTGGGGACACTGTGGGGACAGCGGTGACATCCAGCCCCTGTGTGTCCGTCCCGTGTCCCCCCCCGCAGTTCACATCCAGGCCAACCTGGAGGACGCGCTGGTGCAGGAGGCCCTGAAGACGGTGAGTGGCACTTGTGTACTCCCCCAAAACACCCTGCCCCATAGTGTCCCCAGCCCCACGGTGTGTGTCCCCCCCTCGATGACAGGGCTGTCCCCGCAGGGCGTGGACCTGCGGCAGTACTCCAAGCAGGTGGAGCTGGAGCTGCAGGAGGTGGAACGTGCCTCCATCCGCGACTGTATCCTTCTCCTGGGGGAATGGGGGGGGGGCTGTCATGGGATGGGGGGGACACGGTGTCCCCAGTGTCCCCTGCGTGTCCCCAACATGTCCCTGACCCGCCCTGGCAGACATCAAGGAGAGCGAGAACATCGCCTCGCTGCACAACCAGATCACCGCTTGCGACGCCATCCTGGAGGTGAGGGGTGGCAGGGGATGGCCTCGGGTGGCCCCCGAGCGTCCCCTCCGTGTCCCCAAGTTGTGCCCTAAGCCCTGGCTGTGTCGTGTGTCCCCCCGCCCCGCAGCGCATGGAGCAGATGTTGAGCGCGTTCCAGTGCGACCTGAGCAGCATCAGCTCCGAGATCCGGACGCTGCAGGAGCAGTCGGTGGCCATGAACTTGCGGCTGAAGAACCGCCGGGCCGTGCGGCGGCAACTGGGCCAGCTCCTGGACGAGCTGGTGGTCCCCGCCGCCATGATCAGGTGGGACACTGAGGGACAAGAGAGGTGGCTGCCACCTCCCTGTCCTCCTGCGTCACCTCCCCGTCACCTCCCAGCACCATCCTGGAAGCGCCGGTGACGGAGCCGGAATTCCTGGAGCAGCTGCAGGAACTGAACGGGAAAATCAACTCGGTGAAGGAGCAGGCGTTCCGGGAGACGGTGGCCTGCGCCGACGTCCAGCACGTCCTGGAGAAACTCAAAATTAAGGTGACACAACCCAACCCCCACCCCAGAACCCAAGGGACACACACCCCCCACACCCCCCAGCACCCAGGGGACTCCCTCAGCACCCCCCAACCCTGTGTTGTCCCCCCCACCCCAAGGCCGTCACCAAGATCCGGGAGTTCGTCCTGCAGAAGATCTACTCCTTCCGCAAGCCCATGACCAACTACCAGATCCCCCAAAACGCCTTGTTGAAATACAGGTGGGGTGTTGGGGGGGGGGGGGGGACGCTGGGGAAGGAAATGGGGGGATGGAGAGTTGGGGGGGGCGGGGTTACCCCGACATCTTCTCCCCGGGCAGGTTTTTCTACCAGTTTCTGCTGGGCAACGAGCGGGTGGTGGCGCAGGAGCTGCGGGAGCAGTACGTGGACACCATGAGCAAGATCTACCTCTCCTACTTCAAATCCTACACCAGCCGCCTCATGAAGATCCAGGTGAGGGGGGGGGGGGGGGCCTGGGGGGGGCGGGTGGGACACCGGGGGCCGTGCTTCAGGCACTTGGCACCCCCCAGCTCCTACTCCGTTTTGTCCCTGCAGTATGAGGAGGTGGCGGAGAAGGACGATCTCATGGGCGTGGAGGACACGGCCAAGAAAGATATCCTGGAGTTGTGTGTGGGGACAAGGATGAGGGTTGGGGGGGGGATTTGGGACACCCCGTTATTGCCTTGACCCCCGTTATCCTGTGTGTCGTCCCCCCCCCCCATCACGCTTCTTCTCCAAGCCCTCGTTGAAGAACCGCAACACCGTCTTCACCCTGGGCAACCGGGGCAGCGTCATCGGGGCGGCCGAGCTGGAGGGTCCCATCATCGTGCCCCACGCTGCGCAGAAGAGCGACGTGCGGGTGAGTTTAACCGAGGTTGGGGGGGGGCGGGAATAAGAGGTTTTTTGGGGGTGTCCTGACCTCCGTCCATCCGTCCGTCCGTCGGCAGTACCCCTTCGAGTCGCTGTTCCGCAGCCAGCACTACGCGCTGCTGGACAACAGCTGCCGCGAGTACTTGTTCCTCTGCGACTTCTTCATGGTGACCGGCCCCAGCGCCCAGGATCTCTTCAACGCCGTCATGGGCAAGACCTTGGCCATGTTCCTGGTGAGGGTTTTTTTTTTGGGGGGGGGGGGGGGGTGATTTTGGGGGGCCCCCAAGGGCTCTAACTTCCCCCCCGGCCACACACGCTTCAAATCGCAGAAACACATGGAAGCCTACGTCTGCGACTGCTACGACAGCATCGCCGTCTTCCTCTGCATCCACATCGTCCTGCGCTTCAAAGCCATCATGGCCAAGCGCAACATCCCCGCCGTCGATAAGTGAGTAGGGAACCTCAGGACCAACCCCCCCACCCCCCCCCAAATCCCACAGGAACCCCAAGATCCCACAGGGAACACCACCACCCCCCCCAAATCCGTGTTTCCGCCCCGCCCAGGTACTGGGACACGCTGCTGGAGATCCTGTGGCCCCGCTTCGAGCACATCCTGGAGCTGAACATCCAGAGCATCCAAAGCACCGACCCCCAGAAATTGGGGTTCCTTGACACCCGCCCCCACTATGTATGGTGAAGGGAGGGGCGATGGGGGGGGGAGGGTGGGGTTTGGGGTCCCCTCCTCCCCCACTTTACACCCCCCCCACCCCAGATCACCCGCCGCTACGCCGAATTCTCCTCCGCCATCGTCAGCATCAACCAGACCTTCCCTAACGAGAAGACCCACGCGCTGCTGGGGCAGCTCCAGGTAGTGGGGGTAGAGGAAAGAACTCGGGGACACACACACACACCCCCCCAAACTTTTGGGGGGACCCAGAAGTGCTGGGGGGTGGGGGGTGTCACCCCAACACCACCATCCCCGCCCCCCCATGTCTTTGTTCCCCCCCCACCCCAGGTGGAGGTGGAGAACTTTGTGCTGCGTGTGGCGGCCGAGTTCTCCTCCCGCAAGGAGCAGCTCATCTTCCTCATTAACAACTACGACATGATGCTGGGCGTCCTCATGGTAACGAGTCCCCCTCCCTATGACACCCCCCACCCCCACCCCCCCAAACCTAGGCAGGGGGGGTCCCCAAATTTAAAGGGAGGCGGGGGGGGAAGCTCAAAACCTGTGTGTCCTCACCCCCAGGAGCGGGCGGTGGAGGAGAGCAAGGAGGTGGAGGGCTTCCAGCAGCTGCTCTCTGCCCGCACCCAGGTGAGCCCCCCCCTTTATGTTTTTTGGGTTCCCCCCTCCCTCCCCCTTTACTGGGGGGTGTGGGGGTGTCTCAGGGTGGGGGGTGGGGGGGCTGTGTCACCGTCCCCTCCCGCAGGAGTTCATCGAGGAGATCCTGTCCCCCCCCTTCGGCGGGATGATCGCCTTCGTCAAGGAGGCGGAGGCGCTGCTGGAGAAGGGGCAGCTGGAGCGGCTGCGCGGGGAGGAGGGTAAGGGCAGGAGGCGGGGGAAAGACATGAATTTTAGGGAACACCCCCCACCAGTGCTTCGGGAGGGGTGTCTTTACCTTCTGTGTGTTCCCCCCCCCCGCCACCAGCTCGGGTGACGCAACTGGCTCGGGGTTTCTCCAGCACCTGGAAGGCGTCGGTGGAGTCGCTGAGCCAGGACGTCATGCGTTCCTTCAGCAACTTCAAGAACGGCACCGGCATCATCCAGGTGGGGGTCCCAGGGGGGGGAATACTTTTCTGGGGGGAAGGGGGGTGTCCATAACCCCCCCCCAACCCTCCCTCGGCCTCTCCCCAGGGTGCCCTGACGCAGCTGATCCAATATTACCACCGGTTCCACAAGGTGCTGGCGCAGCCCCCCCTGCGCTCCCTGCCCGCCCGCGCCGAGCTCATCAACATCCACCACCTCATGGTGGAGCTCAAGAAGCACAAACCCAACTTCTAAGGCCGGGGACGGGGACTGGGGGTGTGTGTGTGCGTGTGTCTGTCTGTGTGTCCCCCCCCAACTCCCACCCAGCTCTTTGTCTATCCAATGTCACCCCCCCCCCCCGCCACCTGCCCCCAGCGCACGGATAAAGGACAGGAGGTGCAGGAGAGCCCCGAGCGGTGCTTTATTGCTGCTGCCGACAGCGGGGGGACGGGGGGGCTCAGGAGGGTTGGGGGGGGGGGGTCCAGAGGGTGGGGGTGGCCACTGTTGTCCCCCGCCACCGGGCTGGGGACAAAGGGCAGAAGGTGCTACCCCACTGCGGTGACGCTGTCTGCCAGCCGGGGGGAGGGGGGGGGACAGACACAAAACATCTGGGGGGGGTTGGGGCTCCCTGGGGACATCTGGGGTGGAGGGGGGGGGGTGGAGTCAGTGTGTCCCCCCCCATGGTGCGGTGGGACCCCCTGGATGTCACGTCTGCCCCCCCCCCCCCTCAGCTGCTCAGGGCTTCCCCCACCCCCCAAAGAGGGGGGCAGGTGCCAGGGGACGCATCCCCCCCCCCACAAAGATCCTGTAGCCCCATAGATTTTTGTTCCCCTGACCCAGAACAGTGTCCCCCCCCTCCCCTAGGGGTGACGGGGGGGGGACGACTTCTTTGGGGAGGTGGTGGGCGTGTCCCCTTGGGGTCCTTGCAGTGCCCCCCCCGCACCCCCAACTGCCATCACCACCCCACAGCTGGGGGAAGGCCCCCAGGGCTGAGCCCCCCCCCCCCCCCACTTCCTGGGGGACACCAGGGGACTGTTGCCCCCCCCCACTCCCCAGTAAGCGACCAGTAGCTCACCCCCCCCTTCCCTGGGGGGGCACTGGGACTGCTGCCACCCTCCAAGCAGGGGTGCCCCCACTTCACCAGTGGCTGATGGGGTGGGGGGGGCTGTGTTGTGCCACAACACCCCCAGTCCCTCCTTGGCGGGGGAGGACACTGGGACTGTCCCCCCCACCCACCATTACCACCAGTGGGTGACTGGGGACCATCCTTGTCCCAGTCCTTCCCTGGGCGGGGGCAGGGGGGGGAACGACACTGCGACTATAAACCCCCCCTTCTGTCCCCCAGCAGGTGACAACGACTGTTGCAGCCCCCCTGTGTCCCCCCCCCCCCCCCCCCGTTTGTTGCCCCCCCCACCCCAGCATCCCCCAGGTGCCGCCGCTCCAGAGAGAGAAACACCTTCAGGAGCCCCCCAAGGAGCCCCCAGCCAGTCTGTGGGGACACGAGGGGGTCCCGAGGGTCCTGGAGGACCGCCGGGACCTCGCCGGGGGGGGGGGTTGGGGAGACCGAGGTGGGGGGGGGGGGTCTTGGGGTGTCCCCCCCCGCTCCTACTTCTGCTCCTTGGTGGGCGCGTAGTAGAGCTCCAGGGGTTTGCTGACCTTCCAATACTTCTCGTTCACCAGCTCCAGCGTCAGGGACCCATTGAGGGTCTGGGACGGGGGGGGGACAGACAGAGAAGTGGGGTCACCCCCTGGCACCCCCAAACCCCCCTCCCCCGGTCCCCCCCCCCGCTTCCCCCCAGGTACCGTGAAGGCTCCGCCGGCGGTGGTGATGTAGATGGTGTACTGCTTCTCGCTCACCTCCTCCAGCCCCGCCGCCGCCTCCGGCCCCGGCCCCGGCGCCTCCTCCAGCGCGATGCGCAGCGCCAGGTACTTGGAGAGGTGGTCAACGGTGGCGTTGGCCGTCGTCTTCACGTACCTGCGCCAGGAGGAGGAGGAGGAGAGGGAGGAAGAGAGGAAGGAAGAGACAGAGGGAGAGGAAAAAGGAGGGAGGGAGGGAGGGAGGGAGGAAGGAAGGAAGGAAGGAAGGAGAGGAAGAGAAATAGGAGAGGAGGAAGAGGAAGAAGGAGGAGAAAGAAGAGGAGAGGGGAGGAAGGAAGAGGAAGAGGAGGAAGAAATTAAAGGAAGAAGAGAGGAAGGAGGAGGAGTAGGAAGAGAAAGAGGAGAGAAGGAGAAAAAAAGAGGAGGAAGAAAGGGGAAGGAGGAGAAGGAGAAAGAAGGGAGAAAGGAGAAAAAGGAGGAGGAGGAAGAAGAGAGGGGAGGAAGGAAGAGATGAAAGGAAGGAAAGAGGAAGAGGAAGAAGTAGAAAGAAGGAGGAGGAAGAAGGAAGAAGAGAAGGAAGAAAGGAAGAGAAAAAGAGAAGGAGGAGGAGGAGGAGAGGGGAGGAAGGAAGAGAAAGAGGACATGAGAGAAAGAGGAAGGAGTAGAAAGAAAGGAGAGGAAGAGAAAGAGAAGAGAAGGAGGAGGAGGAAGAAGAAAAGGGGAGAAAGGAAGAGAAAGAGAACGAGGAGAAGAAGAAGGAGAAAGAGAAGGGAGAAAGGAGGAGAAAGAGGAGGAGGAAGAAGAATAGAAGGGAGGAAGGAATAGAGAGGAGAAAGAGAAAGAGGAAGGAGAAGAAAAGGGGAGAAAAAGAAGAGAAAGAGGAAAAGGAGAAGAAGAAGAGAGAAAGAGGAAGGAGTAGGAAGAAAGGAGAGGAAGAGAAAGAGGGGGGAAGGAGGAGAGGAGGAGGAAGGAAGGAGAAAGAAGAGAGATGGGAGGAAGGAAGGGAAAGGAGGAAGACAAGATGAAGAGAGGAAGAGGAAGGAGTAGGAAGAAAGGGAAGAGGAGGAAGGAGGAGAGGAGGAAGGAGAGAAAGGAAAAGAAAGCAGAGGAGGAAGAGATGAAGAAGAGAGGAAGGAGCAGAAAGAAAGGGGAGAAGGAGGAAGACGGGAGGAAGGAAGAGGAATAGGAGAGGAAGACAAAGGGGAGGAAGGAAGAGAGGAGGGAGAGGAGAGGAAGAGGAGGGGAGGAAGAGAAAAGGAGAGAGAGATGAGAGGAAGAAGGAGGAGTGGGAAGAGAGAGGAGAGGAGGAGGAAGAGGGGCAGAAGGAGGAAGGAGAGAGGGAAGGAAGAGAAAGGAAGGAGATGAGAGAGAGGAAGAGAGGGGACAAAAAGGAAGAGAGAGAAAGGATGAGGAGGAGGAAGATGGAGGAGGAGGAAGGCCTGAGGCTGGCGGCACCCACCCCGGGGAGCTGGGGGGGTCTCAGGGGGGTGCTGGAGCCCCTGCCTGCACTGCCCCATCCCTGCCTGCACCAGCTCATCCTTGCCCTCGTCCCACCCCTGCCTGCACTATCCCATCCCATCCCTGCCCTCGTCCCATCCCTGCCTGCACTATCCCATCCCATCCCATCCCTGCCCTCGTCCCATCCCTGCCTGCACTATCCCATCCCATCCCTGCCCTCGTCCCATCCCATCCCATCCCTGCACTATCCCGTCCCGTCCCATCCCTGCCTGCCCTCGTCCCATCCCTGCCTGCACTATCCCGTCCTGTCCCATCCCTGCCTGCCCTATCCCGTCCCATCCCTGCCTGCCCTCGTCCCATCCCATCCCTGCCCTCGTCCCATCCCTGCCTGCACTATCCCATCCCATCCCATCCCTGCCTGCCCTCATCCCATCCCTGCCCTCATCCCATCCCTGCCCTTGTCCCATCCCTGCCTGCACTATCCCATCCCATCCCTGCCTACAACAGCGCATCCCTGCCCGCACCATCCCATCCCCGCCCTCATCCCATCGCTTCCCTGCCTGTCCTCATCCCTGCCTGCTCCATCCCTTCCCTGCCCACCCCATCCCATCCCTGCCTGCATCATCCCATCCCATCCCTGCCTGCACCGGTGCATCCCTGCCCTTGTCCCTGCCCGCACCAGTGCATCCCTGCCCCCACCATCCTATCCCTGCCTGCATCCCTGCCCACACCATCCCATCCGTGCCCACACGAGCACATCCCTGCCCTCATCCCATCTCTGCCTGCCCCAGTGCGCCCCTGCCCTCATCCCTGCCTGCACCATCCCGTCCCTGCCCTCATCCCATCCCTGCCTGCACCATCCCATCCCTGCCTGCACCAGTGCATCCCTCCCCTCATCCCATCCCTGCCTGCCCTGGTGTGTCCCTGCCCTCATCCCTGCCTGCACCATCCCATCCCTGCCTGCCCCATCCCATCTCTACCCTCCTCATCCCATCCCTGCCTGCCCCATCCCATCCCTGCCTGCCCCGGTGTGTCCCTGCCCTTATCCCTGCCTGCACCATCCCATCCCATCCCATCCCTGCCTGCACTATCCCATCCCTGCCCTCATCCCATCCCTACCTTCCTCATCCCATCCCTGCCTGCCCCAGTGCATCCCTGCCCTTATCCCTGCCTGCACCATCCCATCCCATCCCATCCCTACCCTCCTCATCCCATCCCTGCCTGCCCCATCCCATCCCTGCCTGCCCCGGTGTGTCCCTGCCCTTATCCCTGCCTGCACCATCCCATCCCATCCCTGCCTGCACTATCCCATCCCTGCCCTCATCCCATCCCTGCCTGCATCATCCCATCCCTACCCTCCTCATCCCATCCCTGCCTGCCCTGGTGCATCCCTGCCCTTATCCCTGCCTGCACCATCCCATCCCATCCCATCCCTGCCTGCCCCGGTGTGTCCCTGCCCTCATCCCTGCCTGCACCATCCCATCCCTGCCCTCATCCCATCCCTGCCTGCCCTCATCCCATCCCATCCCTGCCTGCCCCATCCCATCCCATCCCTGCCTGCCCCATCCCATCCCATCCCATCCCTGCCTGCCCCATCCCATCCCATCCCATCCCTGCCTGCCCCATCCCATCCCTGCCTGCCCCATCCCTCACCGTGTCTGCGAGTACTCCCCCTTCTCCACCAAAAGCGGATGCGGACGGAAAACCAGCTCGATCTCGCTGCTGCCCGGCTCCGCCCCCGGCTCGGGGCTCCCTCGCCCCCCACCTTCGTGGGAGGTTTCGGGATCGGGATCGGGCCCGGAGTCGTCGGAAGCTCGGGATCGTTTCCGGCTGGGGCCGGCCTCGGGGTGGCTGGGGGCTGAGGCGTTGCTGAGGTGGGAACGGCTGTCGCAGTTGTCCTCTCCGCCGCTGAACGTGGCATTGTCCGACTCCTGGTGCAGCTTCCGTACGCGCTGAGCCCTGCAGGATGAAACCAGGGATCAACCGGAATCAACCGGAACGGCAGGGGTGGGAAGGGACCTTTGAAGGTCACCTCCTCCGTGGGTGGGGATATCTCCAACCAGACCAGGTTGCCCAAAGCCTCATCCAACCTGGGCTGTTTCCAGGGATGGGGCATCTCCCACCTCTCTGGGCAACCAGGGCTGGGGTCTCCCCGCCCTTTCATCCTTAGATCTTACCTAAATCTGCCCTTTTTTACCTTAAAACCGTCGCTATGGACCTTATCAAACACTCTGTCCCCAGAAGTATTGAAGGGCCACCATGAGGGCCACCTGGAGCCTCCTCTTCTCCAGGCTGCCCATCCCCAACTCTCTCAGCCTGGCCTCACAGGGGAGGTGTCCCAGCCCTCAGAGCATCTCCGTGGCCTCCTCTGGCCTCGCTCCAACAGGTCCATGTCCTTGTCCCCAGGGCCACCACCCCTCACTGGTCTCCATCCAGACATTGAATCATTGACCACCACTCTCTGGTTCCTCATCCACCCAATGGTCCTTCCATCAACTCCATCCAACCGATGAGGATGTTGTGGAGGACCACATCAAAGGGACGATGGTGGCACGTATCCTTGATGAAGGCATGGACTGGTACTGGTCCCAGTACGGACCCCTGAAGGTTACCACCCCTCACTGGTCTCCAGCTGGACATGGAGTTGTTGACCACAACCCTCTGGATGCCACCATCCACCCAGTTCCTCATCCACCAAATGGTCCTTCCACCAACTCCATCCGAGGAGAGTGTTGTGGAAGACCATGTCAAAGGGCTGAAGGTGGCACATGTACCCGATGAAGATGTGGAATACTACTGGTCCCAGTACAGACCCCTGAGGGCCACTACTCCTCACTGGTCTCCATCTGGACATGGAGCTGTTGACCGCAACTTTCTGGATGCCACCATCCACCCAGTTCCTCGTCCACCCGGTCCATCCATCAACTCCATGCAATTGAGAGAAGAGGACGTTGTGGAGGACCCCGTGGAAGGGACGTTGGGGGTTTGGGAGGTCCCACCTGTGCATGGCCTGCATCTTCAGCCCCTCCTCGATGCTGCTGCTCAACGCCTGCTGGTTGTGGAGACGGCTGAGCTTGGCCAGGACCCGATCCTGGTGGGCCTCGTACTCGTCCCGGCTGGGGTAGATCTTGGAGATCAGGGCGTCAAAATTGGGATCCGGTCGGAGGGATCGCTTGGAAACCAGCTTCTTCCGGCACGTGGGACATTCCTTATTCCTGGGGACAAGGAGAAGGGACAAGGGGTGATGCGCGGACCCCCCCCCGCCCCCTACTGAGTGGGTGACATTGTCGTCATCCCGTGTGTGTGTCGTCCCCCCCGCCCCGCCCGCCGTACCCGCTGCGCAGGGCGGTGACGATGCAGTCGGAGCAG
Organism: Chroicocephalus ridibundus; assembly: GCF_963924245.1. Taxonomy (NCBI): domain Eukaryota; kingdom Metazoa; phylum Chordata; class Aves; order Charadriiformes; family Laridae; genus Chroicocephalus; species Chroicocephalus ridibundus. The sequence goes on along the minus strand of NC_086311.1, from coordinate 255,893 downwards.
AAGCGGTGCAGGCACTCCTTGGTGGTCATGGTGTTCTTCAGCATGTCCAGGCAGATGGGACACATCAGCTCGCTGTGCAGGCTGCGCGGGGACACCGCGATCTCCGTCCCGTCCATGATGGCCTCCTGGCGGGGGGGGGGACACAAGCTGTGTCACAGCTCCCGGGGTGACAGGTGACAGGACACTGTCACTCCACCCTGGGGACGCCCCCTCAGCCCATCTCCCCTGGGGTTTGGGGTGACAGGGTGCTGTCCCCCACCCTAGGGACACCCCCTGAGCCCATCTCCCCTGGGGTTTGGGGTGACACAATGGTGCCCTCCACCCTGAGGACACCCCCTGAGCCCATCCTGGGGTTTGGGGTGACAAGACACTGTCCCCCTCCCTGGGGACACTCCTTGAGCCCGTCCCCCAGACTGGGGGTGACAGCACTTCTGTCCCCCTTCCCCCAGGACCACCTCCCCCCCAATTTTAGGGGGGGTCCCAGGCCTTGTATCCCCTGTTCCCCCCCCCCACCCAGGGGGTCTCCCTCTGTCCCCCCCTTCATGAGGTGCCCCATCTCCCGGGGTGCCCCCCGCTTCCCCACCCCTCACCTGGGAGGTGCCAGCCCTTGTGTGTCCCCCCCGGATGTGTCCCCTGTCCCAGCTCCCCCCTTTTTGGGGGACCCCCCACTGGTGTCCCCCCCAGGGTGTCCGCCTCCACCCCGGTGCCCCACTCGGAGGTGTCCCGCTGTCCCTCCCGCCCCTAGTGTCGTCCCATGGGGGTGTCCCCCTGTGCCCCCCGCCTCCGGGGTCCCCCCCGGGGTTGTCCCCCTCGCCCTCAGTGTCTCCCCGTGGCGGCGTTCCCCTGTTGTCGCCCCCCCCACCCCGGTTTCCCCCCCAGGGGTGTCCCCCTGTCGTCCTCCCCCCGGTGTCACCCCGTGGGGGTGTTCCCCTGTCGTCCCACCCCCGGGGGTGTCCCCCCGTCGTCGTCTCCTCGGGGGCGTCCCCCTGTCCCCCTCACCCCCGGTGCCCCCTCCCCCGGGGGTGTCCCCCTCTCTCCCCCCCGCCCCGGTTTCACCCCGTGGGGGTGTCCCCCTGCCGTGTGCGTGTCCCCCCTTTCCCCCCGGTGCCCCCCGGACCTGCGGGGTGCGGTGCAGCTCGTACAGGCTCAGCTCCCAGGTCTTGCTGGCGCTCTGGGCGTTGGCGGGGGCGGCCATGGCGGGCGAGGCGCTCTGCGGGGAGGCGGCGGTGACCGGAGGCCCCTCCCCGCTCCCTTCCCCCCGCCCCCTTCCCCGCTCCCGGCCCCGGCCCCGGCCCCGGTCCCGGTCCCGGTCCCGGTCCCGGTCCCGGACCCCCCCTCACCCTCAGCCGCCGGCGGGTCCCCCCTTCCTGCCGCTCGCCGACGGGGGCGGCGCCTACCGATTGCGTCACTTCCTGCTGGCGCGCCGTGATGACGTCACACGCCGCCCCGCACCGCCGAACCTTCCTCCCCCCCCCCACTCCCGTCCTCCACCGCAGCCAATCGCAGCCACGGGATTTTTCCCGCGGGTGCCGGCAGCCAATAGAATTCAGCGCCGGCGCGCTCGCCGTTCCCACCCTCCTCTCGCCACCAATGGGGGAGCAGCGGGGCGGGGCCAGGGGGAGGAGAGAGGGCGGGGCTGGGCGGGCCGGGGGCGGGGCCAGGTTCAGAAGGGGCGGGGCCATGTTCAGAAGGGGCGGGGTCTAGACGCCAGGGGGCGGGGCCTCGGAGCCACCTGCCGCCGCGGGGGCGGGGCCGGGGGAAACCAGGGATCCGCCCCCACCCGGTCCCCCCCCCCACCCGGTTCCGCCGATGCCCGGTGTCGGTGGCAGCCTCGGCTCTACCCCCCTCATCACCCCTCCGGTGTCCGTGGGAGCCCCTGCTTTGTGTCCCCCCCCCGCTGCCCCCCCCGTGCCCGGTGCGGGTGGGAGCCCCGGATTTTCCCCCTCCCGCTGCCCCCTCCCCTCTACCCCCGGTGCCCCGTGTCCGTGGGATTCCCGTCTCTGCTCCCCCCGATGCCCCCCCAACCCCCGGTGTCGGTGGGACCCCCGGCTCTGCTCCTCCCCCTCGGTGCCCGCGGTGCCCGGTGTCGGTGGGAGCCCCGGCTCTCCCCTCTCCGGTGCCCACCCCGGTGCCCTCCCCGGTGCCTCCCCGGTGCTCCCGGTGCCCGTTGTCGGTGGGAGCCCCGGCTCACGACGTCCACACCCAACTCTCGGCCGCCCACACAAGAATTGCGTTTGGACAATCACGAGCCGGTGCTCGGCATGGGGGGGGTGGGCACCGGGACCCCCGGGATACCCGGTCCCGGGGTCGCCCCGAGCAGCCGGAGCCCGAACCGTGCGGGGCGGCCCCGCCGGGCTCACTCCTTCCCGTTGACACGCGTTGCGGGGGGGGTGGTGGGGGGCGTGGGGAGCTCGGTACCGTCGGGGACCCCCGGGAGGAGCCGCCGGTGGCGGGGGAACAGGGGATGGAACAACGGGGACCGGGTGGGGGCGGCTCGGGGGGGTCCGGTGTTCACCGGGGAGAGGGTCGGGGGCCGCCGGGAACGAGTCGGGACATCCCGGGGACCGGGTCTACCGGGAGCAGGTCAGGATCCACCGGGGACGGCAGCGGGGGCAGCCGTGGGATCCGGGGTCCACCAGGGCGTGGGTCGGGGCATCCGGGGGGTCCGGGGACCACCGGGAGTGGCTCGGGATCCATCGGGGAGCGGATTGGGGAATCTCGGGGGGGGGCGGGGACCACCGGGGACCGAGTCGGAGCATCCCGGGGGATCCGGGATCCGTTAGGGAGCGGGTCGGGGTCCACCGGGAGCGGGTCGGAGCCCACCGGGAGCGGGTCGGAGCGTCCCGGGGTGGGCCGGGGACCACCGGGAGCGGGTCGGGATCCGTCGGGGGGCGAGTCGGGGGAGCCCGGGGATCCGGGACCGGACAGGAGTATCCCGGGAACCGGGTCTGGGTCCACCGGGAGTGGATCGGGGCATCCCGGGGGGTGTCGGGGTCCGTCGGGGACCGGGTTGGAGCATCCCGGGGGGGTCCGCGGACCACCGGGACCGCATCGGGATCCACCGAGAGCGGGATGGAGCATCCCGGGGGGGGTCCCAGGACCACCGGGAACGCATCGGGATCCACAGGGAGCGGGGTCGGGATCCACCGGGACCGTGTCGGAGCATCTCGGGGCAGGTCCGGGGACCACCGGGAGCGGGTCGGGGGCCGGGTCGGTGTATCCCGGAGGGGTCCGGGATCCGTTAAGGACCGGGTCGGGATCTACCGGCAGCGGATCGGGGCATCCCGGGGGGGCCGGGGACCACCGGGGCCGGCGTCGGGGTCCATCGGGAGTGGGTCGGGATCCACCGTGAGTCGGTCGGGATATACCGGGAGCGGGTCGGGAACTAACGGGAGCGGGATGGAGCACCCCGGGGGTTCCAGGTTCTGTTAGGGACCGGGTGGGAGCATCCCGGGGGGGGCAGGGACCACCGGGGCCGGGGTCGGGGTCCGTCGGGGAGCGGGTCGGGATCCACCGGGAGGGTCCGGGATCCACCGGGAGCGGGTCGTGATCCACCCGGAGCCCGTCGGGAACCAACGGGAGCGGGATGGAACAGCCCGGGGGGGTTCCGGGATTCACCGGGAGGGTCCGGGATCCACCGGGAGCGGGTCGTGATCCACCCGGAGCCCGTCGGGAACCAACGGGAGCGGGATGGAACAGCCCGGGGGGGTTCCGGGATTCACCAGGAGGGTCCGGGATCCACCGGGAGCGGGTCGGGATCCACCGGGAACGGGACGGAGCATCCCGGGGGCATTCCGGGATCCACCGGGAGCTGGATGGAGCATCCCGACGGGGTCCCGGCACCAACCGGGAGCGGGATGGAGCATCCCGGGGGGTGTCGAGATCCACCGGGAGCGGGTCGGGACCCACCGGGGAGCATCCCCGCCTCCACCGGGACCCCCCCTCCGGTGCCCCTCTCCCGCCCCCCCCCCCCCCACTTCCTTCCCACGAACACCCGTGGGGTGTCCCCCCCCCCCGCCCCGTCTTCCAACCGTACCAAACCCCCCCCCGCCCCGGCCCGGTTCGCCCCCTCTAACCCCGCTGACCGGAGCGCTCCCTCCGGTCCCGCTCGCCCGGCGGCCGGTAATGGCGGAGGACGGCGGGGCACAAAGCCGGGGCCGCCCCCCCCCCTTTCCCCCCCCCCCCGGGTGGGGGCCACCCAGCGCGGGGACCCCCGGGACACCCCCCCTCAACTCTCCCCCCCCCCCCGCTCCGCCATCCTTAAAGCCCCGGTTGCCCCGAGTGACGGGGCCCTGAATGGGCGGCATCTCCCGGGCCCCCACCGGGCGCCGGCTTCAAACGGGGCCCCCGCCCCCTCCCCCGCCCCTCCCCCTCCGCCCCTCCCCCCCGCCCCCTTTGTCCCCGGGCCCCGGCCCCGGCCCCAGCTCGGGGTGGCGGGGGGGGGGATGGAAAGGGGGAGGAAACTGAGGCAGCGCAAAGGGATCCAGGCGTCCGGGTGGGAGACCACCCCCCCCGCCCCCCTCCCAAGACCCCCCCCCTTGTAGGGCAGGGGACCCACGTGTCCGGGACCCCCCCCCCCCCAGACCCCCCCGTTGTCACCCCAATTAAGACAGGGGACCCAAGTGTCCGGGTGGGGGACACACACCCCCCCCCAAAACACCCCCTCCCAGAACACCCCCTCCGTTGTCACCCCACGCAGGACGGAGCACCCAGGTGTCCGGGTGGGGGACCTCCCCCCGCAAGACGCTCCCCCCCCCCCCCCCCCAACTTGTCACCCTACACAGGACAAGGGACCCAAGTGTCCGGGTTGGAGGACCCCCCCTGGGTAGGAGACACCCCCCCCCCCCGTTGTCACCCCAATTAGGGCAGCGGACTCAAATGTCCGGGCAAGGGGACACCCCCCTCCCTCCCCCAGCCAAGAACCACCCCCTTGTCACCCTATAAAGGACACACCCCCCCCCAAACCCCCCCCCTTGTCACCCCATTTAGGGCAGGGGACCCAAGTGTCCGGATGGGAGACACCCCCCCCCCCCCCCCGAGACCCCCCCCCCCGTCACCCCAATTAGGGCAAGGGACCCAGGTATCCAGGTGGGGGACCCCCCTGAGACCCCCCCCATTGTCACCCAAAGGACGGGGGACCCAAGTGTCCGGGCGGGGGACCCCCCCCAAGACCCCCCCCCGCCTTGTAGGGCAGGGGACACAGGTGTCTGGGACACCAGCCCCCCACCCTGAGACCCCCACCCCCCGTTGTCACCCCCCGCAGGACAGGGGGGTGACACCTGGGGGGGATGCCTGGGTGACAGCAGGTGACATCCACGCGACAGCAGAGGCGGTGACAGCGGGGGGGGGTGGGGGGTGTCACCCCGTTTATTTGGGAGGGGGTGACACAGGGGGGGGTGACACGGGGGGGGGTTTGTCCGGATCTGTCACATGAAGAGTCCCCCTGAAAGGAGAGAGATTGTGGGGACAGGGACACTGGGGGGGGGACAACAAGGGGACATGGGGGGGGAAACACAGGGACATGGGGGGGACATGGGGACACTGTGAGGGGGACAGAGGGACACGGGGGGGCATGGGGAGATGAGGGACATGGGGACATGGGAGAGACATGGGGACACTGGGGGGGAGATGGGGAAGGGGGGGACATGGGGACACTGGGGGGGCATGAAGACACTGTGGGGGGACATGGGGACACTGGGGGACATGGGGACACTGGGGGGGCATGAGGAAACGGGGGGGACATGGGGACATTGGGGGGACACACGAGGGGGACATAAGGACACTGCGTGGGAGACAGGGACACGGGGAAGACATGGGGACACTGTGGGGGGGGACAGGGGGACACAGGGACATGGGGGGGCATGGGGAGATGGGGGGACACAGGGAGACTGAGGGGACGTGGGGGGGACATAGGGACACTGGGGGGGGACATGGAAACACTGTGGGGGAGATGGGGACATGGGGGGACATGGGGATGCGGGGGGACAAGGGGACATGGGGGGCATGAGGACACTGGGGGGGACATGGAGGGGACATAGGGACACTGTGGGGGGGACAGGGGGACACGGGAACATGGGGATGCTGGGAAAGGACATGGGGACACTGCCGGGGGGTGGCACGGGGACACTGGGGGGAAGACACAAGGACACCGGGGGACACACAGGCACACTGGGGGGGTGACACCGGGGGGGGGGTGACAGCACGTCCCCACCTGTCACCTCCACGCTGGCCCCCGTGATGTAGCTGCTCTCCTCCGAGGCCAGGAAGGCGCAGACGTCCGCCACGTCTGGGGGGGGGACGGGACACGGTGACACCCAGGGGACCCTCCTGTCCCCCTGTGTCCCCGTGTCCCCCCACATCCCCCTGTCCCCCCACGTCCCCATGTCACCCCATGTCCCCCCATGTCCCCCTGTGTCCCCCCTGTCCCTATGTCCCCCCTGTCCCCACGTCCCCCCTGTCCCCACATCCCCATGTCCCCCTGTCCCCATATCCCCCCCGTCCCCACATGCCCCCTTACCCCCCTGTCCCCATGTCCCTCCTGTCCCCTCATGGGCCCATGTCCCTGCCCCCATGTCCCCCTGTCCCTCTGTCCCCTCCCGTCCCTATGTCCCCCCACATCCCCATGTCCCCCCTATATCCCCATGTCCCTCCATGTCCCCACATCCCCCTGTCCCCCTGTCCCCCCCCACATCCCCATGTCCCCCCGTCCCTATGTCACCCTATGTCACCCCATGTCCCCCCGTGTCCCCGTGTCACCCCATGCCCCCCCATCCCCCTGTCCCCTCCTGTCTCCATGTCCCCCTGTCCCCCCGTGTCCCCCCTGTCCCCTCCCGTCCCCATGTCCCCCCACGTCCTCATGTCCCCCCATGTCTCCACTCACCCTCCGGGTCCCCGAGGCGTCCCATCGGCACCATCCCTGCAAACTGAGCCAGGACAGCGTCACCCCATCCGTGTCCCCAAGTGTCCCCTCACCGTGTCACCCCCCCCCCCATTACCTTCTCCAGCACCTTGGGGGGCACCTTGTCCGTCATGGGGGTGACAATAAACCCCGGCAACACCGCGTTGCACCGGATCCCGAACCTGGGGGTTGGGGACAGGGACATCCGTGGGGCTGGGGGTGTCCCCCCCCACTGTGTCCCCATGTCCCCCTGTGTCCCTGTGTCCCCCTGTCCCACCCCCAGTGTCCCTATGTCCCCCCCATGTCCCCATCTCCCCCCGTGTCCCCATGTTCCCCATTTTCTCACGCCCCCCATGTTCCCATGTCCCCATGCCCCCGTGTCCTCCCTTCTCCCCATGCCCCCCCCGTCCCCGTGTCCCCCGCACAGTGTCCCCATGTCCCCCCCATGTCCCCACCTCCGCCCACATCCCCATGTCCCCCCTGTCCCTATGTCCCCCCATGTCCCCCCATGTCCCCTGTCCCCGCATGTACCCATGTCCCCGCCCCCATATCTCTCCTATGTCCCCATACCCCCCCATCCCCATGTCCCCCCTGTCCCCGCATGTGCCCGTGGGGCTCGGGGTGTCCGTCCCCCCCCACCTCGGTGTCCCCATGTCCCCTACTTGGCCAGCTCCTTGGCACAGGTCCGGGTCAGTCCCTCCACCCCGGCCTTGGACGCCGCGTAGTTGGCCTGGCCCAGGTTGCCCACCTTGGGGGGGTGACAGGAGGAGGGGGTGCCACAAGGTGGGGGGGTGACAGGAGTGGGGGTGTGTGTGTGTGTGTGTGACACCAATGTGGGGGGTGACACCCTTGTCCTTGTCCCCAACCCCGCGGCGCTGCCCACCTTGCCCACGATGCTGCCCACGTGGATGATGGAGCCACCAGGAGCCCCCGCGGCCACCAGCGCCCGGGCCACCGCCTGTGTCACCAGGAAGGTCCCCTGGGGGGGGACAAGGGGCCATGGAGGGCGGGGGATGTCCCCCTCCATGTCCCCATCCCCCCATGTCCCCCCCGATGTCCCCCATATGTCCCCATGTACCTCATGTGCCCCTGTGTCCCGCATGTCCCCCCCACATCCCCAATGTCCCCCCGTGTCCCCATCCCCCTGATGTCCCCATGTCCCCCATATCGCCCATGTCCCTCCTGTCCCCATGTCCCCTGATGTCCCCTCAATGTCCCTGTGTTCTCTCTCTCCCTGTCCCATTGTCCCCCGGATGTCCCCATGTCCTCCATGTCCCCCTGATGTCCCCATGTCCTCCCTTGTCCCCATATCCCCGTGTCCCTCATGTGCCCCCCACATCCCCAACGTCCCCCCGATGTCCCCATGTCCCTCCGATGTCCCCCAATGTCCCCCATATCACCCACAACCCTCCTGTCCCCATTCCCATGTCCCCGTATCCCTCCGATGTCCCTGTGTCCTCCCTGTCCCCATCCCACTGTCCCCCATGTCGTGTCCTCCGTGTCTCCATATCCTCCCGTGTCCCCCCGTCCCCATGTCCCTTGATGTCCCTATATCCCCCCATGTCCCTGTATCCCCCCAATGTCCCCCATGTCCTCCGTGTCCCCATATCCTCCCGTGTCCCCCCGTCCCCATGTCCCCTGATGTCCCTATGTCCCCCCATGTCCCTGTATCCCTCCGATGTCCCCCATGTCCCCGTGTCCCCCATGTCCCCATATCCCCCATGTTCCCCCAATATCCCCCTGTCCCTGATGTCCCCCCTGTCCCCGTGTCCCCCTATGTTGCCATATCCTCCCATGTCTGCCCGTCCCCACGTCCCCTGATGTCCCTATGCCCCCGCTGTGTCTCTCCACGTCCCCATATCCCCCTGATGGCCCCATGTCCTCCATGTCCCCCCCATGTCCCCCATGTCCCCCTGATGGCCCCATGTCCTCCATGTCCCCCCCATGTCCCCCATGTCCCCATGTCCTCCATGTCCCCATATCCTCCCATGTTCCCCTGATGTCACCCTGTCTCTAACGTCCCCCATGTCCCCCTGTCCCCCATGCCCCTCGATGTCCCCTGATGTCCCCATGCCCCCCCTTGTCCCCAAAATGTCCCTGTACCGTCAGGTTGACCCCCAGCACCTCCTGGAAGTCCCCTTCCCCCAGCCGCAGCAGGAACTCGTCCCGGGTGACACCGGCGCACCCCACGCAGACGCTGGGGGGGGCCCCAAAATGCTCCTACACCGGGGGGAGGGTGGGGACACACACATGGGTGGGGGGGGAGGGACATGGGGCCCCCCCTGTGTCCCCACTCGGGGTTTGAGGGGGGGGTTTACCTGGACGCGGGCCAGCAGCTGGGTGACACTGGGGGCCGAGGCCACGTCCACCCCGAAGGCGGCGTGGGGCCGGTGGGGGGGGCTCCCCATCTCGGCGTGGGGTGTCCCCCCCCCAGCGTGGAGCCCCCCCACGGTGTCCCCAGCCCCCGCTTCATCCCGGTCGGCCACCGCCACCCGGGCGCCCTCCCGTGCCAGGCGGGCGCAGACGGCCCGGCCGATACCGCTGGCACCTCCTGTCACACCAGGGTGGGGGGGTGGGGGGTGTGTGTGTCACACACGTGGGGGGGGAGTCACCCGTGGGGTGCCCCACTCAGGACACCCCCCCACGGGTTATCTGTCACCCACCCCACGTGGCCCAGGGGATTGTGTCCCCCCACCCAAGTGCCACCTGTGGGGTCTGTCAGCCCCCCAAAGTGCCACCTGTGGGGTCTGTCACCCCCCCCAAAAGTGTCACCTGGGGGGAATTTCACCCCCCAGTGTCACCCGTGGGGGGTTTCACCCTCCCAAGTGTCAGCCATGGGGCCTGTCACCCCCCCTCCAAGCGTCACTCGTGGGGTCTGTCCCCTGTCCCGAGTGTCACAGGGATTGTTGCCCCTCTAACGGTGTCACCCGTGGGGCCTGTCCCCCCTCCAAAGTGCCACCCGTGGGGTCTGTCACCCCCCCCAAGTGTCACTCGGAGGGTCTGTCACCCCCCCCAGTGCCACCCATGGGGTGTTTCACTCCCCCCAAGTGTCACCCATGGCATCTGTCCCCTGTCCCCGGTGTCGCAGGGATTATCCCCCCTCCCATGGTGCCACCTGTGGGGTATGTCACCCCCCCAAATGCCACCCGTGGGGCCTGTCTCTTGTCCTGAAGTGTCACAAAAGATTGTCCCTCCCCTCCCATGGTGCCACCCGTGGGGTCTGTCCCCTGTCCCAAGTGTCACAGGCATTGTCACCCCTCTAACGGTGTCAACAGTGGGGTCTGTCACCCCCCCCAAAGCGCCACCCATGGGGCTCTGTCACCTCATGTCACAAGAGGTTTGCCCCCCGCCCCCCCCCAACCCCAGGGTCCCCCGTGGGCTGTCACGCCCCCTCCACGTGTCACAGGGGGTTGTCCCCCCGTGTCCCCCCCATCTGCCCCCCCTCTCCCCCCCGTCACAGAGGCCTGTGTCCCCCCGAATGTCCCCGCCTGGGGCCTGTCACCTCCCCCCTCCCTTGGTGACTGTCACCCCCCCTTGGGGACTCTGTGTGTCCCCCCCTCCCCGTGTCCCCACGCCCCCCCACGTCACACGTGACCCCGCCCCACGTGGGTGTCGTCCCCCCCCCCACCACACCACGTCACGGCCACCTGTCACCAGCGCCACGGCCCCGCCGAGCCGCCCCGCCGAGGCCATGGCGGCACCGGAAGTGACCAGCGAGGCGCCGCGGAGCGGGCACAGCGCGCGACCGCTCTACACCCCCACTCTATGGTCGGTCCTCCAACAGCCCTAATTTCACCCTCGCTTTTTTCCCATTTTTTTTTCCGGGGGTTTTTGGCGTCACCCGGATTCCTGGGTCCCCCGTAGGGCCTGGCCCCATGGATGCCCTCAGGGCCCGTCCGGCTCAGCTCAACATTTCTTTTTTAATTAATCAAAGCCATAATCCGTAACAGTCATTACAAAAAATACCCCCCCCCAACACCCCAAAATCCACCCGGCAACAGGGCACCCCACGGCCCGGATGCCTGGGTGTCTCCCCCCCACCACGTGTCACACACCCCCCCACCCCCCCCACTTTGGTCCCCATCCCAGGGAGCCCCCACTCATCCCAGGAACACCCCAAAATCAGGGAGCCCCCCCATACCAGGGACACCCCCCCCCAAATCAGGGAGCCCTCCAATCCCAGGGAGCCCCCCCGTTCCCAGGGAGCTCCCCCAAGTGAGGGAACCCCCCAATCTCATGGAACCCCCCGCATATCAGGGACCCCCCCGAATCAGGGCCCCCCCCCAATCTCATGGAACCCCCCCATATCAGGGACCCCCCCAAATCAGGGGGCCCCCCCCCATCCCAGGGCCCTCCCCCTAAATCAGGGACGCCCCCCATCCCAGTGAGCCCCCCGAAATTATGGGTAGCCCCCCCATATCAGGGACCTACCCCAATCCCAGGGACCCCCCTAATCAGGAGGGCCCCCCATTTCCCAGGGAGCCCCCCAGATCAGGGACCTCCCCCAAATCAATCCCAAGGAGACCCCCCTCCAAATCAGGGAACCCCCCCCTAAATCGGGGAGCCCCCCCCATCCCAGTGAGCCCCCCCTGAAATGATGGAGCTCCCCGGCTCCCCCCCCCAAATTGGTCCCTGGCTAAAGGTGGCTCCCCCTCCCCAGAGGGATGAGCCCCCCTAAAATGGGGCACATGTAAGGGGGGGGGGGGACACGACTGGGGACACCTCCCCGCCCCCCCCCCCCCCCCCCAACTTGTTCCCACGGTCCCCTACTCGTAGTGGGCGATGGCCACCATCATGGCGACGCCGGCCAGTAGCCCCAGGAGCTGGAGCAGGGACTGGAGGGGCCCCGCGTCCCGCAGCAGCTCGGGGAGGACGGTGACGGTCCCCACGTAGATGAAGCCACCGGCGGTGAAGGGCAGGACCCCCAGCATGGCGGCCTCCCCCGCCCCCTCCGCCAGCAGCGAGCAGGCCGCCCCCGCCACCGCACCCAGCGCCGTCACCAGCTGCAGCCGCATGGCCTGCGGGCGGGGACAGGGTGGCACTGGGGGGCACTGGTGGGGACACCGGGGGTACTGGGGACACCGGGGGTGCCGGGGGTACGGGGGACACCAGGGGTACTGGGGACATCAGGGGTGCTGGGGGCACCGGGGGTGCCGGGGGCACCGGGGACATTGGGGGTGGTGGGGACACTGGGGGTGCCGGGGGTACTGGGGGTACGGGGGACACCAGGGGTACTGGGGACATTGGCGGTGTTGGGGGCACTAGGGGCACCGGGGGTGCTGGGGACACAGTGGCACTGGGGGGTGGTGGGGGTACTGGGGACATCGGGGTTGCTGGGGACATCGTGGGTGCTGGGGGCACTGGGGACACCAGGGGTACTGGGGACATCGGGGATGCTGGGGGTACTGGGGACACTAGGGGCATTGGGGACATCGGGGGTGCTGGGGGTACTGGGGACACCAGGGGTACTGGGGACACCAGCAATACTGGGGACACCAGAAGTACTGGGGGGACTGGGGACACTGGTGATGCTAGGGGTACTGGGGACACCGAGGTTACCTGGGGATACTGGGGACACCAGGAATACTGGGGACATTGGGGATACTGGGGACACTGGGGACACCCGGAGTGCTGGAGACACCAGGGGCACTGGGGACGCCAGGGTTACTGGGGGTACTGGGGACACCAAGCATACTGGGGACATTGGGGGTACTGGGGACACCAGGGGCACCAGGAATGCTGGGGACACCAGGGGTACTGGGGGCACTGGGGACATTGCGGTCACTGGGGGCACTGTGGGGTACTGGTGGGTACTGGGGACACTGGAGGGTACTGGGGGCACTGGGGACACCGGTTACTGGGAGCACTGGGCGTACTGGGGACACTGTGGGTACCAGGGACATTGTGGTTACTGGGAACACTGGAGTACTGGGGACACCGCGGTCACTGGGGATACTGGGGACACCAGGAACACTGGGGACATTGGGGGTACTGGGGACACTGGGGACACCCGCAGTGCTGAGGACACCCGGGTTACTGGGGGTACTGGGGACACCAGGAATACTGGGGACATTGGGGGTACTGGGGACACCAGGAGCACCAGGAGTGCTGGGGACACCAGGGTTACTGGGGGTACTGGGGACATTGCGGTCCCTGGGGACACTGTGGGGTATTGGGGACACTGGTTACTGGGAGCACTGGGCGTACTGGGGACACCGCGGCCACTGGGAAAACCGGGGTACTGGGGACGCTGTGGTCACTGGGGACATTGCGGTCGCTGGGGACACCAGGGGTACTGGTGACACCGTGGTTGCTGGGGACACTGGGGGGTACCGGGGAGGTGTGTGGGGCGGGGGGGGGGGGGGTTCTGGGGGTTAACTGGGAGCACTGGGACCTCTCACCTTGCGCTTGCTGCAGCCGGACTGGACGAGGATGGCGAAGTCGCCCACCTCGTGGGGCAGCTCGTGCAGCAGCACCGTCACCGCCGTCACCGTCCCCAAGCCCGTCCCCGCCAGGAAGGAGGCCCCGATGGCCAACCCGTCCGTGAAGTTGTGAGCCACGTCGGCCGCCAAGTTCAAGTACCCCGACACCTCCATGGCTGCGGGGACAGCCGGGGGACGTCACCTTCCCTGTCACCCCCCTCCCTGTCCCAGTGTCCCCGTGGGGTCCCACTGTCCCTTCCTGTCCCTTGCCCCACGGGGTGCCTGTCCCCCATCAGGCTCCCAGATGGCCCCCGCTCCAGTGGCCCTGGAGATGGCCCTTGTCCCCTCCCGTCTCTGTCACCCCCCCTCCAGTGTCCCCGTCCTCACTGGGGTCCCCGTGTCCCCTTTAGTCCCTGTCACCCCCCTCCAGTGTCCCCATCCCCACTGGGGTCCCCGTGTCCCCTCCCGTCTCTGTCACCCCCCTCCAGTGTCCCCATCCCCACTGGGGTCCCCTCCAGTCCCTGTCACCCCCCTCAGTGTCCCTGTCCCCACTGGGATCCCCTCCAGTCTCTGTCACCCCCCCTCCAGTGTCCCTGTCCCCACTGGGGTCCCCATGTCCCCTTTAGTCCCGGTCACCCCCCCTCCAGTGTCCCCGTCCCCACTGGGGCCCCCCTACAGTTCTTGTCACCTCCCCACCATTGTCCCTGTCCCATCGGTGTGTCCCCCCCAGCCCTTGTCACCCCGCGTGTCCTTGTCCCCACTGGGGTCCCTCTTGTCCTCCTGTCCTTGTCCCTGGAAGGATCCCCTTCCCCCGCCCCCCCCCCCCGCAGTGTCCCTGTCCCCATCCAGGTCCCTCTTGCCCCCCCATCCCTGTCCCCTGTCCCACCCCCACTGCCCCTGTCCCCATCGCGGCCCTCCCCAGTCCTTGTCACCCCTCGCAGTGTCCTTGTCCCCACTGGGGTCCCTCTTGCCCCCCCCTCCCTGTCCCCTGTCCCACCTCCAGTGTCTCCATCCCCATCAGGGTCCCTCTTGCCCCCCTGTCCCCATCCCCCATCCCATCCCCACTGTCCCTGTCCCCATCAGGGTCCTCCCCCAGTCCTTGTCCCCCCTCCCAGTGTCCCTGTCCCCACTGGGGTCCCCCCCCAGTCCTTGTCACCCCCCCCCAGCATCCTTGTCCCCATTGGGGTCCCTCTTGCCCCCCTATCCCTGTCCCCCATCCCATCCCCACTGTCCCTGTCCCCATCAGGGTCCTCCCCAGTCCTTGTCACCCCCCCCCCCTCGCGGTGTCCCCGCGTCCCCATACCCGACTCCTCGGTGGCCTTCCCCGCCGGCCGGCTCTTGCCACGGTGGCCCTTGGTGGCCGTCCTCTCCCCACGCCGCCCCGCCGCCCCCGGCTCCTCCTCACCTTCGCTGGAGCTGCTCTTGGCCTTGACCCCTGGGGAGGGGGACAACGAGGTGGTGGTGGGGGGTCAGTGTCCCCCCCCCCCGCACCCCCCTGCAGAGATGTCACCTACCGTGGCCGTGGCTGTGGCCGTGGCCACCTTTGGCGTGTCGCACGAAGGTCTCCACCACCAGGAAGGCCACGATGCCGGCCAGCACCCACATCCCCACCGTCAGCATGCGGCCGTGCTCCTGGCCTGGGCCAGGGGGACACCGTGAGCGGTGGCACTGTCCCCTCCTTGTCCCCACGGTCACCCCCCACCCCCCTCTAAGTGTCCTTACCGTGGTGCGAGTGGCCGTGGCCGCCCGGCTGGGCGTGCGCGGGACCGCCCTCGCCGTGATGCGCGTGGGGGGCTGCGGGGGGGACACAAAGGACAGGAGGGTGAGCGCCACCACATCCCCGCTGTCCCCAAGGTGGCCGGGGGGGGGGACGGGGACGGGGACACGGCGACAACGCAGAAAGGGACACTCACCCAGGGCGTGGGGGATGAGGTGGAGGAAGGCGTCCCCCAGCAGCCCCCCCGCCGCGAAGCTGAGGAGCAGCTTGAGGAGCCCCTGGTGCCGGGGGGCGTTGGACTCCACCGGGATGAGGAAGAGGACGAGGTACGGGGCGGCGCTGATCACCAAGGTGGCCGCCATCGTCTGCGAGGGGACACACAGGACGGGGCGGGGTGTGGGTCACAGGGTGCCACTCCCCCTCCCCCCCCACAACATCCCCAAGGGGTCTTTGGTGGTGGTGGGGGTGGGGACACTCACGTGCATCCACAGCGTCACCGTGTCCTTCCGCGGGGGTGGCGGTTTGGGGGGATCTGGGGGCAAACGCTCGTGCGAGGGGCGGTGGGCGTCCTCGTGCGAGTGGCCGTGGTGCCCGTGGTACAAGCCCTCGTGCGAGTGGCCGTGGTACATGTCCTCGTGCGAGTGGCCGTGGTGCAAGCCCTCGTGCGCGTGGCTGTGGCCGTGGTGGAGGTCCTCGTGCGAGTGGCCATGATGGCCGTGGTACATGCCCTCGTGCGAGTGGCCGTGTCCGTGGTACATGTCCTCGTGCGAGTGGCCGTGGCCGTGGTACATGCCCTCGTGCGAGTGGCCGTGGTGCAGGTCCTCGTGCGAGTGGCCGTGGTGCCCGTGGTACATGCCCTCATGCGAGTGGCCGTGGCCGTGGTGCAGGTCCTCGTGCGAGTGGCCACCCTCGTGCGAGGCGGTGGGGGCCAGCAGCAGGCAGAGGGCCAGCACGGCAATGGCAGCGGTGAGGGCAGCGCCGAGTCCTCGCGTCCGGGCGGCCGCCGCCATTGCCCCGGTGAGGGGAGACGGGTCAACCAATGGCTCCTACCACAGAGACAAAGGGATGAGCGTCCAGACAAGCCCCAACGGCTCCCAAGGGTGGTCGTGGGAGAGACCATAGAGACAGAGCCCAGAGTGGCGCCCTTGGTTGTGCCATAGAGTGGTGGGATGGGGGGCTAGAGCGGCCCCAATGGGCCACACCATAGAGATGAAGAGGACACAGAGAGACCCCACCATAGAGACGAAGGGATGAGCGCCCAGACAAGCCCCAACAGCTCCCAGGGGTGGTGGCAGGAGAGACCATAGAGACAGAGCCCAGAGGGGCACCCCTGGCTGTGCCATAGAGTGGTGGGATGGGGGGCTAGAGCGGCCCCAATAAGTCATACCATAGAGATGAAGAGGAGACAGAGCCGCACCAACTGACTCTACCATAGAGTTGAAGGAATGAGTGTCCAGACAAACCCCAACGGCTCCCAGAGGTGAGGGGGAAGGTGGGGGGGGAGACCATAGAGACAGAGCCCAGAGAGGCACCCTCAGTTCTGCCATAGAGTGGTGACATGGGGGGCTATAGTGGCCCTAACGGGCCATACCATAGAGATTAAGAGGAGACAGAGAGGCACCAACCAACCCTACCATAGAGATGAAGGGATGAGTGTCCAGACAAGCCCCAATGGCTCCCAAGGGACAGACCATAGAGACAGAGCCCAGAGTGGTGGGACGGGGGGCTAGAGCGGCCCCAACGGGCCACACCATAGAGCTGAAGAGGAGATAGAGCGGCGCCAACTAACTCTACCATAGAGACGAAGGGATGAGTGCCCAGACAAGCCCCAAAAGCACCCATAGAACCGACCATAGAGACGGATCCCAGAGTGGCGGGACGGGGGGCTAGAGCGGTCCTAAGGGGCCACACGATAGAGACGAAGCGGAGCCAGAGCGACCCCACCACAGAGACGAAGGGCTGAGGGTGCAGAGCGGCCCCCCAGGGGCACCATAGAGAGGGGGAAGAAGCGGCCGGAGCGGCCACCGCACGGAAACCGGCGGGAAGGGCCGTAGAGAGGGCGGTGGGCCCGGCCATAGAGTGAAGGGGCGGGGGGGGCGGCAGAGCGGCCGGCGGCGGGGCCCTTCTATCCCCCTCTCTATGCCCCGGGAAGGGTCCTCACCGTCCGCGCGCTCCGTTCCCTCCGGCTCCGGGCCCGACGTGGCACCGCGGCCCCGCCCCTTTTCCCGCGAGCTCTCGCGAGCTCTCGCCCGTGGCGGGAAAGGAAGCCGGGAAGAAGCCGGGGCGGAAGTGGCTGAAGGCGCCGCCGCCATCTTGGAAGCGGGGCACGGCGGGGAGGGGAGGGGTGGCGCGCGGGATGCCGGGAGCCGCGCGGGGCATTGTGGGGCGGTGGGGCCCGCAGGCGGCGGCGCCCGGAGCAGGCCGAGCCCGGGGGGGGGCGGCGGCGGTGGCGGCGGCGGCGGGGGGGGGGGGGGTCGGTCGGTCCGAGAGGCCGGAGCCCCCCCGGCAACGCGGGATGGGCGACAGCGACCGCGGTTAGCGTTGGGGGAGGGGCAGCCATAGGGATTGGGGGAGGGGGGGAATCCTGAGGTGAGGGGGGGGCTGGGAGAGGGGGAGGGAAAGGGGGTTTGGGGGGGGCCTGGGTGGGGTTGGGGTGCGGGAGGGCTTTGGGGGGTGCTTGTGGGGTTGGGGGGGGTTCTTCTGGGTTTGGGGGGGTGCTTATGGGTTGGGGTGGATCCTGAGGTGAGGGGGGGCTGGGAGTGGGGGTGCTTGTGTGTTTGGGGGGGGGCTTTGGGGTGTAAAAGGGGTTTTGGGGGGTGCTTAGGGGTTTTGGGGGGTGCTTCTGGGTGTGTGTGAGGGTCCTGAGGTGGTGTTGGGGGGCTGTGGGTGCAAAGGCGGGGCTGGGGGGGGGGAAGCTTATGGATTGGGGGGGCCAGAGGTGCAAAAGGGGGGTTTGGGGGGGCTGCTTGTGGGTTTGGGGGGGTCGTGAGGTGATGTTGGGGGTCTGGAGAGTTACAGGTTGGGGTGGGAATGGGATCCTGGGCTTGGGGGGGGGATGTTGGGGGTGGATCTTGGAGTTGGGGGGAGAATCTTGGGTGTTCCGGGGGGGATCTAGGGGTTGGGGGGGTCTTGAGGTGGGGCTGGGGGGCGTGGGGCGTGCAGAACAGCACCTGGGGGGCTCCACACTTGGGGGGGGCCTTCAGACCTGGCCAGGAGTGGGGGGCGCAGGGACTGGTGGGGTCAGGGATGGAGTTGGGGGGTCCCTCACCCCCCCCCCCCCTCCATTTCCCCCCACCCCCAGACTGCCGGAGCCCCGATAGCTCATCCCTGAGCGCCTCCCCGCCCCCCCCGGAGCCGTCGGCCCCCCTGCACCCCCCCTCCATGATCGGCTCGGCCATGACCTCCTCCCTCAACTCTCCCGGCGCCGCCTTGGGCTCCCCCTTCCCCGTCATCAGCTCCTCCATGGGTTCCCCGGGCCTCCCCGCCACCCCCGCCATCGCCTACGGCCCCGTCAGCAGCCCCCAGGTAAGGGGGCAACCCCCCAAGTGGGGGGCGTGGGGTGGGAAGAAGCCAAGGGGGGGGCGGGGTGTCCCACTGGAGTTGCCCACCTTTTTCCCTCACCCATCTCTCGCAGATCAACTCCACGGTCAACCTCTCGGGGCTGCACCCCGTCAGCAGCTCGGATGACGTCAAGCCCCCCTTGGGGATCCGAGCCGTCCCGTGTCACCCCCACGGCCCCGGCGTGGCCGGCAAACGCCTCTGCGCCATCTGCGGGGATCGCTCCTCAGGTACCTGCCATTTGGGGGGCTCCACGGGGATCCTTGGGGGGGGCACTGGGACGCTTGGGTGTTCCGCAAGGTCTTTGTGGGATCATCTGGGGCTTCTGTGGTGGCCCCGTGGGGACATTTGGGTCTTCTGCGGGATGCCTGCGTGACACCGGGACACTTGGGTGCTCTGGAAGGTCTTTGTGGGATCATCTGGAGCTTCTGTGGTGGCCCTGTGGAGACATCTGGGTCTTCCGTGGGATCCCTGCATGACACCGGGACACCTGGGTGCTCTGGAAGGTCTTTGTGGGATCATCTGAGGCTTCTGTGGTGGCCCTGTGGAGACATCTGGGTCTTCCTTGGGATCCCTGTGTGACACTGGGACACCTGGGTTCTCTGCAAAGTCCTTGTGGGAACATGTGGGGCTTCTGTGGTGTCATTGTGGGGACGTCTGAGTCTTGCATGAGATGTCTGTGTGATCCCTGTGTGACACCGGGGCACTTGGGTGTTTTGCAAGGTCTGTGTGGGATCATCTGGGGCTTCTGTGGTGGCCCCGTTGGGGACTTTTGGGTCTTCTGCAGGATCCCTGCCTGATACCAGGACACTTGGGTGCTCTGGAAGGTCTTTGTGGGATCATCTGGGGCTTCTGTGGTGGCCCTGGGGAGACATTTGGGTGTACCACAGGATCTCTGTCTGACACCGGGACACTTGCGTGCTATGTAAGGTCTTTGTGGGATCACCTGGAGCTTCTGTGATGACCCCATGGGGACATTTGGGTCTTCTGCGGGATCCCTGTGTGACATTGGGGTATTTGGGTCTTCTGTAAGGTCTTTGTGGCAATATCTGAGGCTTGTGTGGTGATCCCATGGGGACATTTACATTTTCCGCGGGATCTCTGTGTGACACCGGGACATTTGGGTGCTATGTGAGGTCCTTGTGGGATCCTCTGGGGTTTCTGTGGTGACCCCATGAGGACATTTGGGTCTTCCACGGGATCCCTGTGTGATACCGGGACACTTCTGTCTTCTGTAAAGTCTTTGTGGGGTCACTTGGAGCTTCTGTGGTGGCCCTGTGGAGACATTTAGGTCTTTCATGGGGTTCTTGTGTGACACTAGGACAGTTGGGTGCTCTGGAAGGTCTTTGCGGGAACACGTGGAGTTTCTGTGGTGGCTCTGTGGGGACATTTTGGTTTTCTGCAGGGTCCTTGTGTGACACTGGGACACTTGGTGTTCTGTAAGGTCTTTGTGGGCTTCTGTGGTGGCCCCATGAGGATATTTGGGTTTTCTGCAGGATCTCTGTGTGATACTGGGACACCTGGGTGCTCTACAAGGTCTTTGTGCGATCATCTGGAGCTTCTGTGGTGGACCCACGGGGACATTTGGGTCTTCCATGGGATCCCTGTGTGACACCGGGACATTTGGGTGCTGTGTAAGGTCCTTGTGGGATCATCTGGGGCTTCTTTGGTGGCCCTGTGGGGACATCTGGCACCTCCGTGGGGTCCCTGTGTAACACCGGGGCACCTGGGTCCTTTGCAAGGTCCTTGTAGGAACACGTGGGGCTTCTGTGGTGGTCATGTGGGGACATTTGGGTGTTGTATGGGATCTCTGTGTGACACCGGGACACCTGAGTCCTCTGTAAGGTCTTTGTGGGATCATTTGGGGCTTCTGTGGTGGCCCTGTGGGGACATTTGGGTGTTCTATGGGGTCCCTGCGTGACACCGAGACACCTGGGTCCTTGGCAAAGTCCTTGTAGGAACATCTGGATTTTCTCTGGTGGCCCCATGGGGACATTTGGGTCTTCCGTGGGGTCCCTGTGTGACACCGGAGCACTTGGGTCTTCTGTAAGGTCTTTGTGGCATCACCTGGGGCTTCTGTGGTGGCTCTGTGGGGATGGTTGGGTGGTGCATGGGATCGTTGTGTGGCACGGGGACACCTGGATCATCTGTAAAGTCTTTGTGGGAACATCTGGGACTTCTGTGGTGGCCTTGTGGGGACATTTCAATCTTTCACAGGATCCCTGTGTGACACCGGGACACTTTGGTGTTCATTGAAGGTCTTTGTGGGGTCATCTGGGGCTTCTTTGGTGGCCCCATGGGGACATCTGGGTCTTCCATGGGGCCCCTGTGTGACATTGGGATGTTTGGGTGCTCTGCAAGTTGTTCGTGGGATCATCTGAGGCTTCTGTTGTGGCTTTGAGGGGACACCTGGGTAGTCTGTGGTAGCCCTGTGTGACACTGGGGCACCTGGACCGTATGTAATGTCCTTGTAGGAACATCTGGGGCTTCTGTGGTGGCCCCGTGGGAACATTTGGGTGTTCCGTGGGATCCCTGCGTGACACTGGGACACCTGGGTCTTCTGTAAGGTCTTTGTGGGAACTTCTGGGTCTTCTGTGGTGGCCTTGTGGATCACTGTGACAGCTGGGTTGTCCAGATGGGTTCCTGCAGGGACACCTGGGTCCTGCCTGGCGTCCCTGTGGTGCACTGGGACACCTGGGTCCTCTGTGGGACACTGGAACACCTCAGTCCTCTGCAACGTCCTTGTGTGAACATCTGGGTCTTCCGTGGTGTCTCTGTGGTGCAGTGGGACAACTGGCTCCTCCAGGGGGTCGCTGTGGGGACACTTGTGTCGGGGGGCAACCTATGGGGCACCAGGACAGCTGGGTCCTCCATGGGGTCCCTGTGGGGCACCAGGACACCTGGGCATTCTGTGGGGTCTCTGTGGGGACATCTTGGTGTTCTGTGGGGTCTCCGTGGGACTTGGGGACACCTGGGGACAAGGCCACCTTTGTCCTTTTTGGGATGTGATATGGGGCCACCTTGGTTCTCTCTGGGGTGGGATACAGGATGGGGACATCTTTATCCTTTTTGTGGTGGGACGTGGTGTATGGGGACACTTGGGTGCTCTGGGGTGGGACATGAGCATGGGGCCACCTTGGTCCTTCTTGGGATGGCGTTTGGGGCTGCCTTGGTCCTCTCTGTGGTGGGACACGGGATGAGGCCACCTTGGTCCTTTGTGGGGTGGAGTTTGGGGCCACTTTGGTCCTTCTTGGGATGGGGTTTGGGGCCACCTTGGTTCCTTTTGAGGTGGGAGACAGGGAATGAGGCCACCTTGGTCCTTTTAGGGATGGGATATGGGGCCACTTTGGTCGTTCTTGGGATGGGGTATGGGGCCACCTTGGTTCTTTTTGAGGTGGGACATGGGGGACGAGGCCACCTTGATCTTCCCCATGGTGAAATACCGGGGCCACCTCGTTCCTCCTCAAGATGGCCCACAGAAGCCTGGCGCCACGTTCACGGGGCTGGCTGCTCGACCTTCTCCAACCCTGAGGAGAAGTTGGCGATCCTGCAGGTTGGGGGGCGCCCAGTTGACCTCTCTCTCTCTTCCTGCCCGCCCCCCCACCAGGGAAGCATTATGGGGTGTACAGCTGCGAGGGTTGCAAGGGCTTCTTCAAACGGACCATCCGCAAGGACCTGACCTACACTTGCCGCGACAACAAGGACTGCGTGGTGGACAAACGCCAACGCAACCGCTGCCAGTACTGCCGCTACCAGAAGTGCCTGGCCACCGGCATGAAGCGGGAAGGTAACTGGGAAGACTGGGAGACGTGTTATGGACTCCCTCGGAACGCGCCCCCTCCCCCCTGACTGTTGTCACCCCCATAGCCGTGCAGGAGGAGCGCCAGCGGGGCAAGGAGAAGGAAGGCGATGGCGACTTGGGGGTCAACGCCAACGAGGAGATGCCGGTGGAGAAGATCTTGGAGGCCGAGTTGGCGGTGGAGCAGAAATCGGACCAAAATGTGGACGGCAGCGGGGGCAGCTCGGTGAGTTTTTGTGGTTGGGGGGGCGGGGCGGAACACGAGGAGGAGGGAGGTGGGGGGGTCCGAACCACCTCGCTGACCCCTTGATGTGTCCACCCCCTGCCCCACATCCTCATCAGCCCAATGACCCGGTGACCAACATCTGCCAGGCCGCCGACAAGCAGCTCTTCACCCTGGTGGAGTGGGCCAAGAGGATCCCCCATTTTTCCGACCTGCCTTTGGACGACCAAGTCATCCTCCTGCGGGCGGGTGAGGAGGGATGGGGGGCTGCCCCACGGCGTCTTACGGGTGGGGGACGGGGGACTCTTCTGCCCCACATTAGGGGTGTGGAGGGTCTTCTGAGGGCGCTGGGTGCCCTGCGGAGGTGGTGCCCAGGGTGGATCTGCCCCATAAAGGGGGTTTTTGGGGGGCTGCAGGAGGGGATCTGCCCCACAGAGGAAGCGTTTGCCCCATGGAGGGGTTTTATGGGGGCTACAGCTGGGGATTTGCACCATGGAGGGGGTTTTTGGGGAGCTACAGGAGGGGATCTGCCCCACGGAGAGGGTTTCTGGGTGTTGCAGGAGAGGATCTGCCCCATGGAGGGGTTTTTGGGGGGCTGCAGGAGAGGATTTGCCCCATGGGGAAGATTCTGGGGGGCCACAGGAGGGGATCTGCCCCATGGAGGGGGACATTGGAGGGTCCAGGAGGGCATTCGCCCCACGGAGGGAGGTGGTCTGGGAGGCATCTGCCCCACATTGGGGATACCCCGAGGGTGGGCTGCAGGGGGGACACGTGCCCCATGGAAAGGGCACTTTGGGGTTAGAGGGGGCAATGTGGGGCGGAAGGGGGAGTGTCTGCCCCATGGGGGGGCTGAGGGGGTGTGTCTGCCCCATGGAGAACTGGGAGGGAGTGTCTGCCCCTTGGCGGGGGGGCGCATTTTGGGCTCCCTGAGTGTATTCGGTGGCGCCATGGGGCCGGGCTGGGCCAGGCGAGGTTGGGAGGGGGGGGATGTCAGCCCCACGGTGATGTGTGGGGCTGACATGGGGAGGGGTGGGGGGGGTCTAACGGCCGCGTGTCGTCCCCGTGTCCCCCGTCCCCCCCCCCAGGCTGGAACGAGCTGCTCATCGCCTCATTCTCCCACCGCTCCATCTCCGTCAAGGACGGCATCCTCCTGGCCACCGGCCTCCACGTCCACCGCAACAGCGCCCACAGCGCCGGCGTGGGGGCCATCTTCGACAGGTGTGGGGCAGGGGGGGGGCATTTAGGCCTCATAGTTACCCCTCTCCCCCAAATTATACCCCCCCACACCCTTTTTTTCCCCCCGCCCCACAGGGTGCTGACCGAGCTGGTCTGAGGGACGGGGGTACCCTACGGAGGTGGTGCCCAGGGTGGATCTGCCCCGGAAAGGGGGGTTTTTGGGGGGCTTGAGGAGGGGATCTGCCCCACAGAGGGGGTGTTTGCCCCACGGAGGGTTTTTTGGGGGGGCTACGGGTGGCGATTTGCCCTGTGGAGGGGTTTTTAGGGGGCTACGGGTGGGGATTTGCCCCATGGAGGGGGTTTTTGGGGGGCTGGAAGAGGGGATCTGCCCCACAGAGGGAGCGTTTGCCCCATGGAGGGGTTTTTTGGGGGTCTACAGGAGGGGATCTGCCCTACGGAGGGGATTTTTGGGGGGCCACAGGATGGGATTTGCCCCATGGAGGGGGTTTCTGGGGGTTGTAGGAAAGTATCTGCCCCATGGAGGGGGTTTTTGAGGGGCTGTAGGAGAGCATCTGCCCCCCAGAGGGAGTATTTGCCCCATGGAGGCGTTTTGTGGGGCTGTAGGAGGGGATCTGCCCCACAGAGGGAGTATTTGCCCCATGGAGGTTTTTTTGGGGGGGGGGCTACAGGTGGGGATTTGCCCCATGGAGGGGGTTTTTGGGGAGCTGCAGGAGGGGATCCGCCCCCCAGAGGGAGCGTTTTGCCCCACAGAGGGGTTTTTGGGGGGACTAGAGGTGGGGATTTGCCCCATGGAGGGAGTTTGGGGGGGGGGCAGGGAGGGAGGGGCTGCAGGAGGGGATCTGCCCCATGGAGGGTTTTTGCCCCCCCCCGCCCCCCACACGCACCTGCCCCACAGGGTGCTGACCGAGCTGGTCTCCAAGATGCGGGACATGCGGATGGATAAGACGGAGCTGGGTTGCCTTCGCGCCATCATCCTCTTCAATCCGGGTACGACGCTTGCGGGGAGGGGGGACTGACGGGGCGGAGGAGGAGGAGTATGTGTGTCCCTAAGTGCCCCCCTCCCCCTTTTTTATCCCCTTTTCCCTCCCCGCAGACGCCAAGGGCCTTTCCAACCCCGCCGAGGTGGAGCTGCTGCGGGAGAAGGTTTACGCTTCCTTGGAATCCTACTGCAAGCAGAAGTATCCGGAGCAACAGGGCAGGTAGGGAGGGGGGATTTGAAGGGGGGGGTGTGTGTGTGTAAATTATGTGTGGCCCCCCCCCCTCCCCCTGCAATCAAAAGCCCCCCCCTGCTGCGTCGCGTCAAAAAGCAAAGTAGTTTTGGAACAAAATAACCGCCCTCGCGTTCTCCCGCTCCTCCCCGGAGGCGGGAGGCTGAGTGCGGCCGGGTTTTAAATTCCGAGCGATGCCCGATTCCCCGCCGTCAGCCCGCTCGCGTTTAATTTCTTAAACCGTTAACGATTTTCCCCCCCGCGCTAATGGCGGAGGGCGCCTTCGGTCTAGTCGCGCTTCCCGAAGGAGCGGGGCCGCTCTCAGGCCCTCGGTGGCGTTATAGATGGAGGGACGGCGGGGGCGGATCGAAAAGCCGGTGGGAGACAGAGCTCGGAGGCTCCGCCATTAGGCGGGGATGGAACGAGGAAAGCCGAGGCCTCCTCGGAATTCAACCCGGCGAGGGATGTCAAGCTCAACGGGAAGGGTCTCTTCAAGTATATCGGAGGCAAAAGGAAAACCAGAGAAGTTGTGGGCCCGCTGTTGGATGAGGCGGGAGCCGTGGGGACGGAGGATGCGGAGAAGGCGGAGTTACGGAATGCCGCCTTCGCTTCGGTCTTTACTGCTCGGCCCAAGCCCTCCGGCGTCCCAGACTTTGGAGAAAGGAACAGGGAAAGGGGAAGATTTCCCCTTGGTTGAGGAGGATCGAGTGAGGGATCAATTAGATATCCACAATATCCCAATGGGATGCACCCGCGAGTGCTGAGGGAGCTGGTGGAAGTCATTGCTGGGCCGCTCTCCATCATCTTTGGAAGGTCCCGGAGAAGAGGCGAGGTGCCTGAGGCCTGGAGGGAAGCCAACGTCCCTCCAGTCTTCCAAAAGGGCGGGAAGGAGGAGCCGGGGAGCTACAGGCTGGTCACCCTCACCTCCATCCCTGGAAAGATGCTGGAACAGCTCGTTCTGGGCGTCATCTCAAGGCACGTGGAGGAAAAGAAAGCTCTCGGAAGTAGTCAACATGGATTCACCGAGGGAAAATCATGTCTGGGCAATCCGATAGCCTTCTACCATGGCGTGACTGGACGGAGAGATGAGGGGAGGGCGGTGGATGTCGTCTGCCTTGGCTTCAGCGAGGCGTTCGAGGCGATCTCCCACAGCGTCCTCGTAGGGAAGCTTTGGAAGCGCGGGGGGGATGAATGGATGGCGGGGGGGGGATGGAGAACTGCTTGGCAGAGAGAGCTCAGAGGGTGGTGATTAGGGGCACGGGGTCTAGTTGGAGGTCAGTGAGGAGTGGTGTTCCCCAGGGGTCAGTGCTGGGTCCCGTCCTCTTCCATATATTCATCGATGACCTGGAGGAAGGGACAGAGGGCACCCTCGGCACGTTTGGTGATGACACAAAGCTGGGGGGGGGCGGTGGGTGGCTGACACCCCAGAAGGCCGTGCCACCATCCAGAGAGACCTGGCCAGGCTGGAGAGTTGGGCGGAGAAGAACCTCGTGAAGTTCTACGAGGCCAAGCGTAGGGTGCGCTGCACCTGGGGAGGAACGACATAACCCCCCCCCTGCACCAGGCCAGGTTGGGGGCCGACCTGCTGGAGAGCAGCTCGGCGGAAAGACACCTGGGAGTCCCGGTGGACAACCCATGACGCCCATGAGCCAGCGATGGGCCCTGGTGGCCGAGAAGGCCAGTGGCACGCTGCGGGGCATCAAGAAGAGCGTGGCCAGCAGGTGGGGGGAGGTTCGTCCTCCCCCTCTGCTCTGCCCTGGGGAGGCCCCATCTGGAGCGCTGGGTCCAGCTGTGGGCTCCCCGGTTCCAGAAGGACGGGGAACTGCTGGAGAGGGGACAGCAAAGGGCTGCCCAGATGCCGAGGGGATGGACCATCTCTCTGATGGAGAAAGGCTGAGGGATTTGGGTCTCTTCAGTCCGGAAAAAAGACGGCTGAGGGGGGATCTTATCAACGCTTGTAAATACTTCAAGGGGGGGTGTCAGGATGGGGCCAGGCTCTTTCCAGTGGTGCCCAGCGACAGGACGAGGGGTAACGGGCACAAACTTGACCATGGGAAGTTCCACCTCAACACGAGGAGGAACTTCTTCACTCTGCGGGTGGCAGAGCCCTGGCACGGGCTGCCCAGAGAGGTGACAGAGTCTCCGTCCCCGTCGACATTCCAAACCCTCCCGGACGCGTTCCTGCGCCGCCTGCTCTGGGTGACCCTGCTCTGGCGGGGTGGGGGGGGTTGGACGGGATGATCTCCAGAGGTCCCTTCCAACCCGACAATTCTGGGATTCCGGGATTTCTTAAGTTTCCCGAGGAAGCGCTGGGTATGGTCGGAAGTCTTACCCAAAGGCGTCCCTGCGTGGGGGGAAGAAAGGCTCAGCCCCGTCGCCTGGTCCCGGGAGTCAAAGGCGGATGGTGATGGAATCCTTGACGCGTTCACGACGGCGTCTTCCCTCGTATCCCCCCTTTCCTGGGCTCTTTTCTTTTTTTTTTATCCTATTTTTTACCTTCGAGGGGGAATTTGAGCGCCTCTAAGTCCCGAATACCTTCCTTACGGTCGGCGTCAAAAGTCTCGCGCCTCCCATCGAAAGGCGGAGTTTCCGAAAAATTCAGGGCGCCCGCTCCAGAGGGGGGAGGTCGGGCAGCCTTGGGGCCGGAGGCGCGTTTTGACGTTGGAACGCCGTTCTACGGAGCCGAGCTTCGCGCCGAGGACGGCGTTTTTCGTCAACGTTGGAACAAAACCGTCGGCTCGGGGATAACGAAGGCCGCAGCTTATCGGTTCCGTCGGCCCAATCCCCTTTTCCCCGGAAAGCGCTGGATTACGGCCGAGCTCGGCCGTGGAATTTCCAGCCTTAACGCCCTCCTCCCTCTGCGTTTTGCGGGCGAAAATGGCGGGGGGGGGCAGGGGGGGGGCGGGAATCGTAGCCGGAGCGGATTCCCTCGCCTTACCGCCCTCCTGAGCCTTTTTTGTGATTTTTCTACCTTCATGTGGGGAAAAACGCTGGGGGGGGGTTTTTTCGAACCTTTTGGTAATTATTCCGTCCTGTGTCCCGTCCCCCCCCCTCCGTCCCCCCCCCAAAACAGGTTCGCCAAGCTGCTCCTGCGCCTGCCGGCCCTGCGCTCCATCGGCCTCAAATGCCTGGAGCATCTTTTCTTCTTCAAGCTCATCGGGGACACCCCCATCGACACCTTCCTCATGGAGATGCTCGAAGCCCCCCACCAGCTCTCCTGAGACACCCCCCCTCCCCCCCCCCCCCCAAAAAAAAAATTGGGGGGGAGGGGAAGGGGCGCGGGGGGTGGGGTGGGCTCAGGACCCCCCCTGAAGGATTTGGGGAGGGGGGTGGGGGGGGGGTCCCATGTTGTTTCCATCCACACACACACACCCCCCCCCAACCTCTTGTAAAATAACCACCCCCCCCCCACATCGCCCTCCCCCAGGGGTGGTTGGGGGGTGGTTACGGGCCCCCCTCCCCCCCTCGAAAAAGGCGGAGGGGGGGGGGGCAGCAGGACCCCCCTGAGGGATTTTGGGGGGGGTCTCATATTGGTTTCCCCCCCCCCGCCTCGACCTCTTGTAAAATAAACCCCCCTCCTTCCATCACGCTCCCCCCGGGGGTGATTGTGGCCCCCCCCAAAAAACTGGGGGGGGGGGGGGCAGCAGGACCCCCCCTGAAGGATTTTGGGGGGTGTCCCATGTTGTTGTCCCCTCCCCCCCCCACTTCGGCCTCTTGTAAAATAACCACCCCCCCACATCACTCTCCCCTGGGGGTGGTTGTGGGCCCCCCCTCCACCCCCCCACCCCCCCCAAAAACCTTCCCCCCCCCATAACAGCGTGTCCCAGGGTGGGGGGGGGGGTCCCTATTCCCTCCCCCCACCGTGGCCCCCCCCCACCACCACTCAGGCACCTGATAGCACTTTGAATTGCCTCCCACCCCCCAACTATGCAGCAGGTACCGGGGTTTGGGGGGGGGGGGGACGGGGGCCACCCTGG